>NC_056603.1:41712950-42012950 GCF_018340385.1 Cyprinus carpio
AATAAAAATAAAATAAAATAATTTGAATGCAATGAAAAGTGTTTTTCGATATAAAGTATTTTACATTTATTAAATTGCAACTTCATTACAAGTGTAATTACAAACATATGACACACAAGAAATAACAAAATTTGTGTTTAAATGCTTGTCAGTACATTCAGCACTTTAACCATATTTTATACAATGCATTTGTGAAATTTTATGTAAAGATGTACTTAAATCCTGCTTAAGTCAAAAAGCACTCGAAGTTCAGCTAACTGCATTTAATATAAATTTTATATTTAAGCCTCAATATATGAATTTTAAGTTAAATTCATTTAAGTGTCTGAAAACATTACATTAAGACTCTACTTCAATATATTCTCTGCAAAGTATATTTCTTTTAAAGTATATTATTTCTGTAATAAGTGTGTCCTTCTCTTTTCTACAAGGGTTAGAATTGGCCATGGGTTTAAAAAAAAAAAAAAAATTCCCAAATATACATATGGATAATTAAAAAAAGAGCATTACAAAGAAATATTTATGAATATCATAAAATAAGCAGGTCAAGCTCAGATTACCAGTGCTATAATAAACAGATAAAACAAACATGTCTTTGTCATGTGTGAAGCTATGAAAATGAACCATCTATTCACTGTGGATCTCAGTCCTGATGTTGTCAAAACATCTACTCGATGTATGTATTTTCATCTAGAATTTGATTTACATTTTTTATTGATGTTTATACACAAATACAACTCCTAAAATAGCATGCAATGTTTTCCAAATGCTGCGCGCTTCCACAGACATCTGTGCTGGTAGGGAGCACTTTTCCCAGCCCATCAGGGCACATCTGCTCTATGCGTTATTTATCAGCTTCATCCTTGACAATCGGCACACATGGTACACATGGTATTACAACGTCCCTGCCCATATTTTCCAGTCCTCTTTCTCTCGAGCAGAGGATTTTCTTTAGGGGCTTTCCCTGATTCCACTTTTAGAACAAGGAGGTGAAGAAAGAGGACAGCACGCAATATTTGATATGTGCTTTGATATATAAAGTGCTTTGATTCCCCCACCACCTTTAAATAGAAGGCGTTTGCTGGGGGGGCCGAGCACAAAGTGAAAAATCCCTCCATCTTAAGACCCAGAGGAGTGATGGATGGACAGAGTGAAGGTGTGGACCGCCTCCAGCTGGCCGTGTGAATGTCAAGGGTTGTGGTGAACCTGTGAATCAGAGCTGTCTTAGCCAGAGGTAAGGTGAAAAAGGAACAAGCTTCTAAGATGCAATGGCTGTCACGTGAAAGTGGCTTAAAGAAACACTGGGAGAAATGCACACAGCAAAAAAAGCTTTTATTTTTGTCTTGTTTTCCATTACAAATATCTAAACATTCTTAAATCAATATACATTTACTTGAGTTTTCTCAAGTAAATAAATAAATAAATTTAGACAGATATTAAGAAAGTTTTTTTCCCCCTTGAGTTTGACTCCTAATCCTAAGGTTGTGGGTTTGAGTCTCGGGCCGGCAATACCACGACTGAGGTGCCCTTGAGCAAGGCACCGAACCCCCAACTGCTCCCCGGGTGCCGCAGCATAAATGGCCGCCCACTGCTCCAGGAGTGTGTTCACGGTGTGTGTGTGGTCACTTTGGATGGGTTATATGCAGAGCACGAATTCTGAGTATGGGTCACCATACTTGGCTGTATGTCACGTCACTTTAAAGGAACAGTAAAAAAAAAAAAAATATGTGAACACTATCAGGTCATCCAAAATGTAGATGAGCTTCTTTCTTCAGCAGATTTGTGAAAATGTGGCATTCCATCACTTGCTCAGCAATGGATCCTCTGCAGTGAATGGGTGCCGTCAGAATGAGAGTCAAAACAGCTGATAAAAACATCACAATAATCCACAGCACTCCAGTCCATCAGCTAACTTTTAATTTCGTGAAGTGAAAAGCCGCGTGATTGTAAGAAACTAATCCACCATTCGTTTTACTTTAAACCATCGCTTCCAGCCAAGTCTATAATCCATAATATTGATTTCTCCAATGAAAAAGTCCATCCCCAGTTGTCCTCACACATCAAAATGTTACGCACAAGTTATGACTTTTGAGTATTTTTCTTGAATACACGTTATGAATTTTGAGTATTTTATCTTGAAGCAAAGGTTTAAAGCTAAAAATGTCTTAATGATAGATTTATTTCTTACAAAAACAGAGCTTCTTACTCCACAAGATATTAACTGATGGACTGGAGTGGTGTGGATTATTGTGATGTTTTTATCAGCTGTTTGGACTCTCATTCTGACAGCACCCATTCACTGCAGATGATCCACTGGTGAGCAAGTGATGCAATGCTACATTTCTCCAAATCTGTTTCAATGGACAAACGAACTCATTTACATCTTGAATACCCTGAGGGTGAGAAAAGTTTGGGGTGAACTAGTCATGAAGCCACTACATTTTGCTAAATATCTTATATCAGTTTTTTATCAAGCAACTTTGTGCTGTCTTAAGAAGGTTTAGATACAGTATATAGTGTAAAACAAGACAAAAATACTCAGTAAGCAAAAGCAGCTCATGAGTGTCATGTGAAGATGAACATAATTACGATGCATGCGATAATGCAGCTGTAAATTTAGGCACCAAATCAGAACTAGCACATCAGTTAAGTTGGGCAGTGATGAGGTCGCAGCACGAGATTGTTTCTGTCTAAGGCAGGCGCAGCCATGAAAATACCCAGCGTTCACTGGGGCCTGAGGGCTGGTCTCCATTAACCCGAATCTGCTGTACTGTCAGCAGCAAACTGACTGTCAGCAGCTGAGATAAGAAAAAAAAACAATAACAACAACAACAGAACTAGGAAGTGATTTAATTCCAAACGGAGCCTGTCTCCCAAAGCAAGTCTGTAAGCCTGTATTACTTTCTTCCAAGTCTACAAATCTGATATTGTGTCTTTCCCTTGAGGCCACATGTTTGAAGTCACGTCCAAATGCAGGCACCTAAAAAAGACACTCGGTTGACATATAGAAGTATGTAATGGTGCTAATTTAACACGGCTGGGTCGGACACTCGACTAACTGATGAATTCGTTATTTTGCAAATCCAATAAATGACATGAGCTTAACTGCTAATGTTAAGGAATTTATAAAATCGATGGACGAGGAGTCTATAGAAGCCTCCACGCAGGCTCATATAAAATCACTGGTGTCAAAAAAGAAGAGAGGGAGGGGGAAATCAATGGCCATTGGTGATATTAAAAGAAACACACAGATTCTTAACTAATGGAGATAAAGAGGTTAGAAACATCTCAATCGAACAAACAGACCGGGCCCGGCTTTAATCTTTATAAGATTAAACCCTTGTTAGTTTGCTAATTATTTAGCCGTGTCTTTATAAACTGTTGACAGTGCCAGAGTGGACCCAATCATAAACATGGCAAAAGGAGTGAATATTTCACAGCGTGGCAGAGGCCATAGCATATAGTGCCCTACTGCCAAGCGCTGCGATCGATTAGAAAAAAAGAGAGGCGGGACATGTCTCTAATTGAAATAAATTTGGTATAGACAGACAAACAACTGGCCTAGTGGAACGAACTTTTACAGCAGTGAGTGGAGCCAGAAACATTTTCTCACCTTTCATCCTAATGGCTTATTGTCAGCGTGCTCTGCAAATAAAAACAAATTGTCTTTTTGCCAATGGATTGATATCAGGGTGAGAAGTGTCCTACTTTTTCTGGGGCAGACCTGGTCAAGGAAAGCTGGAGGGAGGTTTCATGTCAAACAAAAGCTATTATTTATTGTGAAAATGAAATGTCAGATTACATTAGATAAATATTTAATACTCAATATTGAACCCAAAAATTATTTAAGCACAGGAAAAGATTGTGCATATCAACCTAGAATATATATACACATACTTACATATACACTTTTTTACATGAGTACAAGCAGGGGTGCCTGCAGGATTTCTTCCAAGGGTATGCATAGATTTTTTTTTTTTTTTTTATGGTGGGACAAAATGATCAGTGAGAGCAGAACGAATGTCACATTTTTGAAACTCAACAAAAATGGTTAAATACATATCAATAGCATGCTCACAGATGAAAACAACAGAGAACAAAACAGAATTAGATGAAGTGGATTAGAGCCCTGCATCGGCCTCAAATATAGGCCCTAACCAGTCTTTTTCCCAATTTCTCAAAAAAAAAAAAACCTAATACTACTGTTTCAGCTGTTAAAATAGTTCAGTTTTGTATGTAATGGAAAAGTGATTATATTTTGTTTAGTTTTTTTATAAAGTGTCACAGAGCGAAGAATCACACAACAAGGAGTGAAGTTCCAGGTGGGTGCTCCGGTGCCGTGAGTGCTCTCTTCCTTTGTCCCAGTGCAGTGGGTCCGTGCTGTGCTCCTGTAGGGCTGGTCGGTGACACGCTGCTGTCTGTGGGAGAAATGAGAGGGCGAGTTAATGCTCCGTCTCATGGAGAAGTGTCTCAAAGGTGGCAGGGCTTGCGTGGCTTATGTAGCCGCCGCCTGATGAGCTGCAGGTGTGACCAATCAGCATGTGATGAGGACGGGCAGGTGTTCCTCGCTTGTTTCCAGGGTGACACCGATGACACTTCGGGACGCTCACACTTCCCGCCCCTGACAGACCTGCGAAAGCTGCCGAGATCTGAGAGAGGTCATCAGCGTTGGTGTTCGCGGGTCCAGCATAATGATGCAACACAAAGTGGAAGTCCTGGAGCGTGAGGAACCATCGGGTCACCCTGGCATTGGTGTCTTTAGCACGTGCCATCCACTGAAGGGGTGCGTGGTCTGTGACCAGGGTGAACATCTGGCCAAGGAGGTAGTACCACAGCTCCAGGACCGCCCACTTGACGACCAGGGCCTCTTTTTCCACCGCCGCATAGTTTCTCTCAGCTGGGATCAGCTTCCTGCTGATATAAATGACAGGGTGCTCCTCACCTTCCTGGATCTGTGACAGGACGGCTCCCAGTCCCGTGTCGGAGGCATCCGTCTGCAGCAGGAAGGGGCAGTTAAGTCCGGGGCTCTGAGAACGGGCTCCGAGGTGAGGGCCCCCTTCACCCTCTGGAAAGTTTCTTCCGCTGCTGGTGTCCACTGTATCTTATCCGGCTGCCCCTTCCTGGTCAAGTCTGTCAGGGAGGTGGCTAAAGAGGAGAAGTTAGGGATGAAGCAGCGGTAATATCCTGCCAACCCTAAAAAGGCTCTTACCTGGGTCTTGGTCTCGGGTCTCGATGCGGAGCGTGCCGCTTCCACCTTCTTCTCCTGCGGTGAGTCCAGCCCTCCGGAGCTCTGAGAGCACCGTCCGTAACCAGTCCAGGTGGTCTTCCCATGCCTCTGATTGGATTACGACGTCGTCCAGATAGGCAGCGGCATAAGACTGATGGGCCCGCAACAGGATGTCCATCATCCGCTGGAACGTGGCGGGTGGCCCGTGGAGGCCAAAGGGAAGTGTCCGGTACTGCCAGTGGCCACTAGGGGTAGAAAAAGCAGTCTTAGGTTTAGAATTCTCAGAGAGGGGTACCTGCTAGTAGCCTTTCGTATTGTCCAACTTTAAGATATACCGGGCCCTTCCCAGTCGGCCAAATCAGAGATGGCGAGGGCTGCGAGCTGGTCTCTAGTCCCAACCTTCAGAAGGTTGATGTGGTAGAGCTGCTCGGCTCTCCTCCTTCCTGGCTGATGCACACAGTAAGTCACCAGCCCAATCCTTTCCAGCACCATGTAGGGACCCTGCCAGGTGGCCAGGAACTTGCACGCAGCATTGGGGACTAGGACCATGACCCTGTCTCCAGGCTGGAACTCCCGTGGTTGGGCTGCCCGGTTGTAGTGGTGCTGTTGAGCCTGCTGCACTTTACTTAAGTGTTCCCGGACTAATGGCATGACTCAGTTGATCCTTTCCCTAATCTGCTTTACGTGCTCGATCACCAAGCGATGGGCCGCCGGCTGTTGTTCCATGGCCTCCTTCGCCACATTCAGGGGGCTGTGGGGTTTGCTGGCAAAAGAGGAGCTCGAAGTGGGTGAAGCCAGTTGAGGCCTGTCTCTCCCAGTCAGCATGCGGACGGGAAGATCCTTCAGCACGCCAACTTCCACAGGCCAGGCGCCGGGAGAGGCAGAAATGGTCACTCTGCGAGCTGGAACTTGTCGTGTATCTCTGTGGACACAGGTTATGGGGGTTTTATACTCCATTCGTGGGGCGAGAATGTGAGACTGTACCAAAGTGACCACACTGCCGGAGTCCAGGATGGCCCGGAATGGTTTCCCATTTATTTTCACATCCACTTCTGGAGTTCCAACCGGCAGGTCACGGTGCACAATACAGCCTGCCAGCCAGGTCTGTATGGGAAGTGCGGGGGCCTCCGTTGGCATGGGCTTATCCTAAGGAGAGGGAGCCACCGGCCTGCTTACTGGTCACTGGGTACCCTCCAGCGCGCGTTGCTCCTGGACCACCCTCCGGGGAAACGGCGGCGCACGCTCCCCAGCATCCCGATGTTGGGTCACATCCACCAGCTCGATAGCCTCCATGAGCTCCGAGATGGTGGTTGGGTTCTTCATCCCAACTGCCTCCCGGTGAGATCAGGGAAGGGCTTGGAGAAGTCAGTCTATCACGACATGTTCTGCGACCTGACTAGCTGATGGAGCCCCCTCCAGCAGCCAGTACTGCACGAGTCGTGTGAGTTCTGTGGCCTGGGCACGGGCCGGCAGACGGGGCTTATATTCCCACTCGTGGAAGTAATGAGCGGCACAGATAACCCCAGGCGAGCTAGAATTTCCATCTTGACCACCGTATACTGATCAGCGGAGGCGGTGGGAAGAGAGAAGTATGCACGCTGGGCTTCACCCGTCAGCAAGGGAGCCAGCACTCCTGCCCAGTCGTCTGTATGCCATCCCTCCGAGGTTGCCGTGGTTTCAAACATCTGCAAGTATGCTTCCACATCATCATGGGGGGTCAGCTTGGGTAGCAGCTTAGTGGTGGCGGCACAAAGGGATGCAAGCTGCTGCTCTGTCTCCCCTTGATGGGTGGCGAGGTGCTCAACGATCTGTTGGTGGCGGAAGCTAACCTCAGTGAGCCAGTGGAGGATTTCATCCATGTTGGGGGAGGAGCACTCACCTGTGAGAGAAAACTGGAGACAAAAAGAAAAAAGTTGAGATGAAGGAGATTGCTTGTCGGTAATTCTTCACTGATATTCCCGCATTCTCCACCAGTGTCACGGGTTGAAGAATCACACAACAAGGAGTGCTCAGTAAATGCCCCAGAGGGTGGATTTATTTACAAGTGAATGTGACTTAAGAGAAAGGTCCAGGTGGGTGCTCCGGTGCCGTGAGTGCTCTCTTCCTTCGTCCCAGTGCAGTGGGTCCGTGCTGTTCTCCTGTGGGGTTGGTCAGTCACACATTGCTGTCTGTGGGACAAATGAGAGAGAGTTAATGCTCTGTCTCATGGAGAAGTGTCTCAAAGGTGGCAGGGCTTGCGTGGCTTATGTAGCCACTGCATGATGAGCTGCAGGTGTGACCGATCAGCCTGTGATGAGGATGGGCAGGTGTTCCTTGCTTGTTTCCAGGGTGAGGCTGATGAAGCTTCGGGACGCTCGTCACAAAAGTTAATTTAGAAAAACAATTTAGCCATCTCAAATCATCACGACTTGCCTAAAATAAAATCTATAGATATAAAACAGTTCAAGCATATCGCAATGTTAGTTTGAATGTTTAACCTATATAAATGTGCGCTGTTAGACGCATGTCCAGTTGTTTGTGTGGACAGTGGAAGCTAAAGCTCGCTCTGCAGGACATGGAGGCGGTTCACTTCGCAATCACTTGTTTTTTTCTAACAGTGGAAACAACTTAAAATACGCAGTCATTTTTCTCATAAAGGTAAGAGTAATACGTCATTCTAAACTGTAAAGGGTCTATTTTTTGTTCGCACTCACAATATTAATAAAACCTCATACTTTTATAAAATAAATAAAAAATAAAAAACACTTTCTGCCGTGTCGGTCTTGAGCAGGAGCGCTTCACAATGATTAACCTTAACTCAGCAAATTGCCTCACAGGCATGATAAATATATATATATATATATATATAGAGAGAGAGAGAGAGAGAGAGAGAGAGAGAGAGAGAGAGAGAGAGAGAGAGAGACAGAGAGACAGAGAGAGAGAGAGAGAGAAAGCTTTAAATTACTACTATAAAACAAAACAATTAAAATCGACAAGTCATCACCACAATTGGTGGGTGTCTAAAATATAAAAATAAGGAAAAGCCTGAAACAGGCCCTATTATAATTTGCGTTTTATTTTATAATTCTGTACAATTAAAAAATAAAACACAAATCATAATGGCACATATGTAAATCTCTGTCCTATAATTATATAGCTGCTTATATTTTCTGATTTTTATGTTGCTCTGTTCTGAATACCTTAAAATTTAAAGGATTTGCTGCAACACAATTTTGTCTGATATGTGAATTATTTATTAGCCAATTTTTTTTTTTTTTTTTTTTAATCAATGTAGCAAATGCTATAAAAGCAGCTTTAAAAAATTACTTTATTGCATTCCAGACACTTGTAGAGTATTTTTCACTATAAATTTTACGGATAGCTTAAATGTAAAAAATTCAATTTAATTTGCTGTATTCCCATTTGTAAAATAGCCTACAAATGAATTGTTGTAGGTTAATCCGATCTCATGAAAGGGCGTATAGCACGATTTTCTTTCTTTCTTTCCATGTCACATACAATGAATGAACGAATGAATCAATCAATCAATCATTAAAATTAAACTTCCAAATCTGGAAAGCTCTGTAAAAAAATATGCATATTACCTAAAACGTACAAGATTTTTTAAAAACATTTATGTAAAGCATTAATGATTTTCAAAATTGTTTTGTTGTGTATATAAATGTGCTCTTTCTTTCTTTCTTTCTTTCTTTCTTTCTTTCTTTCTTTCTTTCTTTCTTTCTTTCTTTCTTTCTTTCTTTCTTTCTTTCTTTCTTTCTTCCTTAAATAGCACAATCAATCAATCAATCAGTCATTAAATCAATCTGCATTACAATAAAACCTAAAAATTCTGGAAAGCTCTGGAAAAGATATTAACCTCTAATATCTTTGATGTTTTTAAACATTTATATAAAACAATAATGAAACCAGCATTTCAAAGTTGTTTTGTGGTGCATCTAATTTCTATCTATAAAATCTATATTATTAATTTGCAATAATGACTGTCTGACTTTACATTTTCCCACTTACAAAAACAAACAAATAAACAGATAAATATAAATATAGAACATTATTATATTGAATATTATTTAACTAGAACCCACAGATATACAAACTGACCAATCAGAAACAAGTATTCCAGAGATTCCTCTGATTATGATTAGGCTGCCATCACTGAAAAAACAAACTGCCACGCTGCTGAAAATCCCACTGTGTGAATGGCAATCAAATAACAGACACTCTTATTTCTTACTGAGACAGAGAGAAAGAGAGGTGGGAGAACTAGAAAGAGTGTAAACACACAGACGGTGAAAAAACATGAGTTTTAGAAGTGTGTGAGAAATACTGAGGAGAGACAAGGCAGAAGTAGTGAGTCATGTTTGCTTCTTTCATAAAATAATAAAAAAAGTAAAAATTCTCAAATAAAGTTACCATTAGGTTGCCATATATGAAATTATACTTCAGATAATTAAACATATATCTAAAGGCTTTTTGCCTTTTATTTAAATGCAATTATAGAAAAAGGCTACAAATTCAAAAAGGAGAATTGCAATGTGTATGATGCAATGCCACAAGCTTACTTGTCATCTTAAAGCACCACAGCAGTTTTTAATTTAATTTAATTTAATTTTATTTTATTCCTTTTGACACAATATTTAGAAGCAAACTCAACTGTCTTACTGAGCAACACAGCGCCATAGCACTTTCATTTAAATAAAACCTTAGAAAGAAATAATACAGACAGAGTACAAAATGAAAAGAGGACAAAAATGATGAAATAAACTATGGAAGTGATACGCTATATTAATCCATTTAACTTGACAAATTGTGCTCAAATTCTTTCGGTGGAAGTAAATTACATGTGCAGTTCCTGAGGTGTGATTCACACATAAAACAAGCTCCAGTCATTACATTAGTAAATGCATTGTTCCAGACTCAATCTAGGCAGCAATCATCCTCTAAATTCTCATTTTCTGTCAATAAACAAAGCAATAATTTCTGTGTGATTATGTTTGATGGTGCCATATGGCTTCATCCCACTCTATGTAATAAATAATGAGTCACTCAATGGAAGGACGTTTGAGGAACATATTTACACCCTTGACACGAAAAGGATGATTTAATGAACGCAGGTTTAGTTGATGGTGAAATGCTAAATAAAATCACTTTCGAAACTGGATCATTTATAATGAAAATAAATGATGACAAATAATTAGTTTCTTTCAGCCACCCAACACATTTTTGTCCTTTTACATTTGGCTTTTATAATTAAAATTAGATTTTGTGTGTTGTGTCAATAGAAATGATGTCGCTGGCAAACGCATTTTATGCTAATATGCATTATTTTTTCTGTGCTGTTGGTGTTTGCAGACCATGAACAGCCGGCGAATGCAATGTAGGCCTGTGTAATGAAAATTCACTACATGACTTGATCTTCAGTGTGTACTTGCTAAATTGCTAAGCTTCTTGACAGGGCCAGACATCACAGCTAATGGCTTATTTGAATATGAAAATAGAGCATGAAAACATTGGAGTTTGCATTGGAGTTTAGCTACGAAGTGTATTCTATAGCTTCTGCAATAAGGTTGCGTTGTGCTTTTTGGAGACTTGCCATGTCAGCAGACAGGCAAGGACAATTGCTTCTGTTTCAAACCAGAAATAAACTAAACAAGTCCCTAACCACAATCGTTTTTGTCTGCATGCGGAGAGAGATTAATGTGTTATCAAAGCAAAGCAAAGTAAAATTCCTCTTTGTAGCATTATTCCAACAAGATTAGTTTTCAGAGCAGCATCTGAGTTACATTTATTAACGGAGGATATCTGTGATTTTGTGTATTGATTTAGACGGGATTGTGATTTCTGTAGTTATTGCTAAAGTAGGAGTATCTGTCTGCATGTGATGCATACATCACAAAACCATATGAATAAGACATGATTTATTGGTAACACTTTACAATAAGGTCCCATTATTTAATGCATTAGCAAAAAATAAAAATAAAAATGCAAAATGTTCATTGTTAGATCATGCCAGCTTATGAAATAAATAATTTATTTATATTAAATAAATAATAAATTTGATTTTATTAATATATTAGTGGTAGCACTTTAGTTTAGGGACCAATTCTTACTATTAATAAGTTGTTTATTAGCATGCATATTACTAGCATATTGGCTATTTTTCGTACTTATAAAGCACATATTAATGCCTTTTTGCTAAATGTTAAAATTAACATTAACTAAGACTAATAATGAATTAATAATGGTCTAGAATATTTTTTATTTATTTTTTCGTTTTTTTATTATTTTGTTTATTGTTGTATTATTTTTCGTTTTTGTATATTTATTTGGGTTTTTTTGTAAGATGCTATTGCAAAGCAATTCTGAGCCGTTTCCAAGCTCAGACTCTCCTTATTGTTTTAATTTCATTTTGGATGGGATTCCAGCAGTACTTCAACCACTAACTGTTATTTTACATTTACATCTATGCATGATTTGGCAGATGCTTTTATTCAGAGCTTTGCTTTCAAAGTACACATTTACATTTGATCAGTTCTTGGCCTCCCTGGGAATCGAACCCATGACCTTCTGTCTCTACTGTTTAATATACAGGAAAGCTCAAAAAAGTTGCAAGAAGGTCTAAACGTATAATAAAAGTGTACAGGCAGCAAAACAACAAATTTAGTTTTAGTTTTGGTATTCAACAAAGGTCAAGATAAACTCAGAAGCACTGTGAAAAAGTAATACCACAATCACAGACGTTCCTAACGGGACAGGATTAGATTTCTCACAGGACTCCTGAGTCAGCCCAAAAACTGTAGGTAATTTGTGCCGTGAGATTATATAAGAAAAACACAGACTTGTTCGATTAGGACAGGATTAAACTCAGAAGGTATGTCTGTGAAACTGACCTGATCTGGAAAATCTTTTCTATTCCAAATAGAACTTATGACTAATGTTTGAGAGCCTGCTTTAGGAAGGGGCTACAGCAGAGGTCTGCTTCAGTAAGACACTGGTGCTTTAAATTTCTCATGTACTTTTCTGTGTGTGCGAAATGTGGTTTGTTCAGTTTATTTGTGGAAGTCTGTATTTACAAGTTACGATGTCAGGTGCTTTCAAATAACTTTGTTCGGAGCAAGATGGAAACTTAATTATTAAATACAAGAATGTGCATCAGGTACATTTTTGCTTTCTATGGTTTTATTCAATTTATGAAAGTGCTTCACTGTTTATTTGGACCTTTATTAAAAACCATAACTAAAACGAAATTTCTTGTTTTGCTGCTTGTGCAACTTTATCATAAGTTTAGACCTTTTTTGCAACTTGTTTGAGCTTTCCTGTATAGCAATCAATAGAGACATAAGGTCATGGGTTTGATTCCCAGTGAGGCAAGAACTGATCAAGAAATGATCCCTTTAATGCAATACTTTATATAAAAGCCAAACATGGATGTAAATGTAAAATAACTTTGGGAGTTGAAGTACTGCTGGAATCCCATCCAAAATTAAATTAAAACAATAAGGAGAGTCTGAGCTTTGAAACAGCATAGAATTGCATTGAAATATATAGAGCATAAATAATTAGTTTACATTTTTCAGTAAGGATTTTTTTTTTTTTACATTAGTTAACAAAAACTAACAATAAAAAATTATTTTAAACTATTTATTAATCTTAGTTAATGCTAAAGTGATGTAAATATTATGGTATTTTGTACATCTAACCTATGTAGTTTAATTTTAAATTAAATAATAATAATAATAATAATAATAATAATAATAATAACAATAACAATAATAATAATAATAACTTCATTTTAGCAAATATACCATTGATACAGATGCTGCATCCACTGCATCCGACATGTTTTTACTAACATAAACACAGACACTCTGGTCTTAAAGAAAATCCCAAGTTTCGCGCTCGCAGTTCACAACGTTCATGTGCATTCAACTCGTAAATATGATATTTCCAACATGATTTGAACGCATCAAAAGTCACATTGTCCTACCAGACGAAATCTCTCTTTTCCCCTTTCACACACATTTTCCCTCTCTTTCTTTCTCCGTTTTCTCCGAGATCTATTTCCTCAGGGAGAACGGAGCGCTGGGAAAAAGAAGACAAGAAACTTTCAGACACACTACATTACTTTTTCATCAGCACACGGCAGCAGGAGACTCCCGAACGCGAGCGTGTGTGCGTGAACAGCGGGACGTCCCCTCGTTGCATCACCAGCAGGCCCTTTCCCACTTCATACTCACAAAATTGCATATTCCCAGAGATACTATGACTGCATCCCTGATCTCACGAAAGATTGAGACACAACACACCAGCACACTCCCAGCCTATAAACTCACTCAGCTGTACAGTAAGGTCAACACACACACACAAACAAACAGAGGGCACACCGTTCTGTTTTGCGTCCAGCGGGGTTACCTTTAGGTCAAATATGTTGAACTGAATGAAGTGATCACAAGAGGACTTAAGACAGGACATTTATAGCTTTTTGTTGTAGTTGCAGAAAATGTGAACAGTGCAAAACTCAATAAAGGTATATATACTGTACAGTATTTATATATAGATATATATATGTTTATATATAGAGAGAGAGAGAGAGAGAGAGAGAGAGAGAGAGAGAGAGAGAGAGAGAGAGAGAGATTCTACTTAGAGATAATATAAATAAATAAAAGGCCACTTAAAGAGAGACACTTTCATGACTATTTCTTAACACTTTTAAGTACGCTTTTTTTAAGTGCAATTTGTAATATAGCAAAATAACAGCTGGATATTAAAATACATTTTAAATTATAAAGTATTTTTATGCTTTAAAGTAAACTTATTTAAACATACTAAAGCATATGTAAAGCTTGATTATCATTTTAACTGTAGAGTGTTATTTATTATTATTAATATTTTACATTTAATAAATTACAAATGTGTAGTTATATATTTAAATTAATGACATAAATGTTTCAGAAATGGCAGTAAAGTATATTTTAGTTTACCAAAAATGTTGATGGAATTGCTTGTAAAGATAAAGTACTAAAATCCTACTTCAGTGGGTCAAAAAAAAAAAAACCTCCAAATTTAGGGTAATTTACTTTAAATTTAAACTATAAAAATTTCAGTTTAATTGCAATTAAAATGCAATTATTAATAATTATAATAATACATGTTCAAAGACATTGCATTCAGTATGCACTTAAAGGTACACTAAAAAAAGTGAAAAAGTGACCTACATACAGCCAAGTATGGTGACCCATACTCAGAATTGGTGCTCTGCATTTAACCCATCCAAAGTGCACACACACAGCAGTGAACACACACACACACACTGTGAACACACACCCAGAGCAGTGGGCAGCCACTTATACTGCGGCGCCCGGGGAGCGGTTGGGGGTTCGGTGCCTTGCTCAAGGGCACCTCAGTCGTGGTATTGCCGGCCCGAGACTCGAACCCACAACCTTAGTGTTAGGAGTCAAACTCTCTAACCATTAGGCCACGACTTTGTGTTTTTGTCACCTGAATCACTATGGTATGCCTATAATAAGTGTTTATATTCAGACTATCTGTAGGGATGACAACCGCTGCAGAATAGTCCAACACCTGCATGACTTTATGTCATATACATAAACAGAGTGAAGTAGCTTTGAATAAATTTTTCTTAAACAAGACACAAACAGTGTTTGTTTATTAACAACAGGGTGCACTGTAGTGTAGCTTTAAGTACTGTAAAAAATAAAATTAAAAAAGTTATTCTAAAAAAAAAAAAAAAAACTTAAAGTGATGGGGTGGGTTTGGGGTGTAACATCCCTTTAATAAACTTTTATATAAATGAATACATGTGTACATAAATCATGGTCAGAATCAATTTGACAGATGTCAGATCATTGTTCAGTTCCCGCCGCGCGCGCTTAGCCGTCTGAAACCGTTTAAAGAGTTGTAACAGAAAGTTTAAGAACATCAAGAGCTTTGAAGACGTGGCTTTGGATCTACAGTCAATTGAAAGCAAATCTACAAAGGCTATTGTTTGCTAGCGATGAAGATCTTTATAAGATGAACACAGCGTGTGCTGTCTACGGTTCAACAGGTATAACTTAGATAGGCTACATTCGATTACAGTATATGATTCCACTATGACATTACCAGTTTGCTGTACGTGTAACTTATACATTAAATACAATGTATAATTTTTACATTAAATAAGCTGTCACAGACTATGAAATGAATACCCTCCAAACCCGCATTAGCTCTGTTCCAGGAGGAATGTGTCACGAAACGCACACAGACAGGTAGATCCATTTGCAGTGTTTTATTGGGGCAATCCAAAAATCATAAACTTAGCCAGGCAATGGTCAACATCCAGGTAATCAGTCCAAAACAAGAAACACAAACAAAGCAAGGAAACACGAAACCAGGGTGACATTAAACAGTCCAAAACACGAAACACGAACATCCACTAGGGAACCAGGAAAAAGCAGGGTGACAGGCAACAAGGACTCCGTAACAATGACAGAAACAACCAGGGTATTTAAAGACAGGTGCAAACAAGGTAAGTGGTGACAGCTGAATACAATGAACAGTGATGAGCAGCTCAGGCTAGTGGGGAAATGAAGTTCTGACGAAGGTGACAATAAGGGGAAGTGAGACCTCTAGTGGCCACCCAGGGAGACACAGAACAGACACCGTGACACTACCCCCCCTCTAAGGAGCAGCTTTCAGATGCTCCTCAGAACACAATAAACACAAAACAAAGAGACCAGGAGGGAGGTGGACTGGTGGAGGCAGAACAGGGGGAGGGATGGCGGGCCAGGCCCGTGTAGGGGAACTGGGACCGGCAGCGATGGCTCCGCTGGTAGCCCAGGTGGCTTGGTCAGATCAGGGGGCCACGGTGGACCCGAAAGTTCAGGGGACCACGAGGGACCAGGCAGTTCAGGTGGCCACGGTGGACCCGAAAGTTCAGGGAACCACGAGGGACCAGGCAGTTCAGGTGGCCACGGTGGACCCGAAAGTTCAGGGGACCACGAGGGGCCAGGCAGTTCAGGTGGCCACGGTGGATCAGTCCATTCTCGTTGTGCAGACGGCCAGGGAGGAATTCGCCATTTGAGTGACCCGAACGGAACCTGCCATTCGGGGAGCCAGTGAGGAGCAGGCTGTGGCGATGGCCCGGTCACGGCATTGGGAACGGCATCAGGAACGACCTCAGACAAGGGCACCGCCTCGAGAACGGGCCTTGGACACGGGTATCGCCTCCGGAGCCATCTTGGGCCCCGCATCGGCCTCCGGAACAGCATCGGCCACCGCCTCTGGAATGGCCTCAGGAACGGCATCGGACCAGGACACCGCCTCGGGAACGGTCTCAGGAACGGCCTCGGGAACGGCCTCAGGAACGGCATCGGACCAGGACACCGCCTCGGGAACGGTCTCAGGAACGGCCTCGGGCACGGCCTCGGGAACGGCCTTGGACAAGGCCCCCGCCTCGGGAACGGCCTCGGGCACGGCCTCGGGAACGGCCTTGGACAAGGACACCGCCTCGGGAACGACCTCTGCATCGGGCACCACCTCAGGAACGACCTCGGCCTGCGCATCAGCCACCGCCTCGGGAACGACCTCGGCCTGCGCATCGGGCACCGCCTCGGTCTCTGGAAGCAACTCGGGCACCACCTCGGTCTCTGGAACAACATCAGGCACCGCCTCGACCTGCGGAACGGCCTCGGGCACCGCCTCAGGAACGACCTCGACCTGTGCATCGGCCACCGCCTCGGGAACGACCTCGGCCTGCGCATCGGGCACCGCCTCGGTCTCTGGAAGCAACTCGGGGCACCACCTCGGTCTCTGGAACAACATCGGGCACCGCCTCGACCTGCGGAACGGCCTCGGGCACCGCCTCAGGAACGACCTCGGCCTGCGCATCGGGCACCGCCTCGGTCTCTGGAACCAACTCGGGCACCGCCTCGGCATCGAGCATTGCATCGGGCACCGCCTCGGCATCGGGCACCGCCTCGGCATCGGGCACCGCCTCGGCATCGGGCACCGCCTCGGCATCGGGCACCGCCTCGGGCACCGCCTCGGCTCGGGCACCGCCTCGGGCACCGCCTCGGCATCGGGCACCGCCTCGGGCACCGCCTCGGCATCGGGCACCGCCTCGGGCACCGCCTCGGCATTGGGCACCGCCTCGGGCACCGCCTCGGCATCGGGCACCGCCTCGGCCTCGTGCATTGCATCGGGAACCGCCTCTGCCACCGCCTCAGCCTCGGGCATCGCATCGGGAACCGCCTCTGCCTCGGCCACCGCCTCGGCCATCGCATCGGGAACCGCCTCTGCATCGGACATTGCCTCGGGAACCACCTCGGCCACCGCATCAGGCACCGCCTCGGCATCGGGCACTGCCTCGGCAACGGGCACCGCCTCGGCAACGGACATTGCATCGAGAACCACCTCGGCCACCGCATCAGGCACCGCCTCGGGCACCGCCTCGGCATCGGGCACCGTCTCGGCATCGGACACCGCCTCGGGCACCGTCTCGGCATCGGGCACAGCCTCGGGCACCGCCTCGGCATCGGGCACAGCCTCGGGCACCGCCTCGGCCTCCAGAACCACCTCGAGCCCCGCCTCGGGAACCTCGGGCATGTCCACCTGGACGACAGCGGCCTGCTCGGGAACATCCTCCTGGACGGTAGCGGCCTGCTCGGGAACGTCCTCCTGGACGGCAGCGGCCCGCTCGGGAACGTCCTCCTGGACGGCAGCGGCCCGCTCGGGAACGTCCTCCTGGACGGCAGCGGCCCGCTCGGGGAACGTCCTCCTGGACGGCAGCGGCCCGCTCGGGAACGTCCTCCGGGCTTTGAGGAACGGCTGACGCCTGTCTCCTCCTCCTGCGGCCTCTATGATGGCGTGCCGGTGGCTCCTTGACGGAAGGCGTTGAGTCAACCATCTTGTCTGCCCACACAGGTGTAGATTCGACCATCCTGTGCAGTGGTGCTGGGCTGGCGGCCATCTTGTGCTGTGGTGCGGGGCTGGCGGCCATCTTGTGCTGTGGCGCTGGGCTGGCGGCCATCTTGTGCTGTGGTGCTGCACTGGTGGCCATCTTGGCCATTGGCGCTGGCTCAGCGGTCGTGATGTGAACACTCCCGGGAAACTCTGGGATCTGGCACATCCTGGAAAAATAACTTAATACTGTCTCCGCGGCCATCTTGGGCTGTGACGCTGGGCTGGCGGCCATCTTGTGCTGTGGCGCTGGGCTGGCGGCCATCTTGTGCTGTGGCGCTGGGCTGGCGGCCATCTTGTGCTGTGGCGCTGGGCTGGCGGCCATCTTGTGCTGTGGCGCTGGATCAGCCGATGTATCCCACCGAGCACGATGGTGCAGGTAATTAGTAAAACCCCAAAAGTCCAGGATCTCCAGCCACCATCATCTCCAATTGAGGCAAAGGATCATCTAGGCAATTGTTAAATAAGTCTTTCAGTGCTGCATCATTATAACCTAGCCCGACCGCCATGGTCCAAAAAACAATTGCGCCAGGCCACCCACCTCACTCCCCCTTTGACGAAGGGTGGTTAAGTTCCGGAATCTCCCCCTCCGTTCCTCCATGGTGGCTGGGGAACAGATTCGAAATCCCACTCCGCTGGATCTAGGCATGACGGAGTCCTTTTGTCTTAAAACGCACACAGACAGGTAGATCCATTTGCAGTGTTTTATTGGGGCAATCCAAAAATCATAAACTTAGCCAGGCAATGGTCAACATCCAGGTAATCAGTCCAAAACAAGAAACACAAACAAAGCAAGGAAACACGAAACCAGGGTGACATTAAACAGTCCAAAACACGAAACACGAACATCCACTAGGGAACCAGGAAAAAGCAGGGTGACAGGCAACAAGGACTCCGTAACAATGACAGAAACAACCAGGGTATTTAAAGACAGGTGAAAACAAGGTAAGTGGTGACAGCTGAATACAATGAACAGTGATGAGCAGCTCAGGCTAGTGGGAAATGAAGTTCTGACGAAGGTGACAATAAGGGGAAGTGAGACCTCTAGTGGCCACCCAGGGAGACACAGAACAGACACCGTGACAGAATGCCTTCGCCTAGACACAATTAATATTGATATTTCCACAATATTTACACTTGCAGAAATATACATTTGTTTACATTTTGCAGAACAGATGGAAGAAGATCTGTCAATGTGCATTTGGTTTGTTATGTTCAGATGTTCGGTAATTTAGCCGTCGTGTGAGGAGTTTTCACTCTTCCCCGTGTCAAAGGTTATTTATATATAATAGATAATTAATATACTTTAAAATATGTTTTAATTCAGTGATGCAAATCAGAATTTTCATCAGCTGTTTCTCCAGTTTTCAGAGTCATATGATCTTTCAGAGATCATTCTAATATATTGATTTATTACCAGTGCTGGAAACAGTTTTGATGCTTTTGGAACCTGTGACAGTTTGTTTAGGATACTTTGATGAATAGAAAGCTAAAAAGAACATCATTGATAGTAAATCAACATATTTGAATGATTTCTGAAGGATTATGTGACACTGAAGACTGGCGTAAAGGCTGATGAAAAAAAAAATGTAAAATTTTTTTTATCCAATACTTTTTTACTCTTACTCAAGTAACTATTCAGACTATTACTTTTACTTGAGTAAATATTTCCATAAGTACTTTTACATTTACTTGAGTACTTTTTTTGGTACTCTACCAACCTCTGGTTAGGTGTTTCTGGGAGTGGGCAGCAAAGGCTGACAGACTCGAGCCGAAGCCAGCAGGTTTGTAGAAGCAGGATTTAAGAGGGGAAAAAAAGAGGAACGAGGTGATCCCTTCATTTTGTCTGCCCTTGTAATGATCATACACAGGGAAATGAGTTCCTCCATCAGAGAGGAGAGACTGGCCTCCAGCTGCAGGTCACACGCCACTGTCATCCACCCCTCACACCCACACACTTGTAAAGGACGTGTTTGTGAGCAGGTGAGAATGAGAGCGTGTGAGAGTGAGTGGGGCATCATCACCGCAATCTCAGGGTGTCAGAAAGGAAGGAACCAAAGTTCACATTATACCAATGCTTCTGGGAGGGACAATATTGAAAGAATATTCCAAAGTAGCTCCACATAAATATAGGCTGGGTTACACTGTCAGTGTTGGGGAAAGTTTTTTTTTTTTTTTTTTTTTTTCAAATTATATTATATATATTATAATTACATTATATATATATATATATATATATATATATATATATATATATATATATATATATATATATATATATATATATATATATATATATGAATAAGTGGGAAAACAAACTAAATTGCATTACTTATTTGGAAAAGTAACATATTTTCTTGTAAATGTAATGAGTTACTTTACTAGTTACATGAAAAAGTAATCTGATTATGTAACTCACATTACTTGTATGTGTTATTACCATAACAACCTTTTAAGCATGTTTTCCTTTCCAAAATTACTCAAATCTTTTTGAAAAAGAAGCTTAAAATAAAGTTTCTCTTTATTTTGACTTGTTGCTATGACAGAGAGTACAGCTGTGTATCACAGCTTGTATTCAGCTTGTTTTCCAGCAAAACGATCAACTTCCTCAGAATATGAATTTAATGAAAAGAGAACCTGTAGAGAATGTGACTTATTTTTAGAGAATTTATCTTGAATTAAGCTTATTTTTCATAAACCTCACAAAATCATGTTGGATAAATTCTCAGAAGAAGAGAATTATATTGCCAATGGGAATAACAATTACAGAATAACAGAACAAGAAAAGATGCATTCTCTGATATCTTACATAATTTTAAATCTTCTGTTTAAAGGATGTTTAGATATGTTGACTATAAAATAATGACAATACATTAATTACAAACATTATATTTGCACTATAGGGAAAGGAAACCGAGAAAGAAAGGCAAAAAGACAGAGAGACAAAGTAAGAAAGTATTAAAAAAAGAAAGACAGAGGCACTTGAGGCAAGAGAATTAGGCAAATAGAGAGACTAAAGAGAGGAAGAGGGAGAAAAAAATGGGGGGTGGAGTGGAAGGGGAAAAAAAAGACCTAAAAATATAAGTCCACAGAGGTTTGTGTGACAGTAGGGGTTAAGCAATCCAAAGGCTGCAGGCAATCACTCAATTTCAGACACGCTCAGAGCCCTTCGGTGCGAGGGGAGCAAGGCACATAAAGAAATTTAACAACTTAATGTTTTATGGCCGACGGAAATGAGATCCTTACGGGGCAGCACCAGGGAGGGAGGCTGCCAGAGAGTCTCTCGCAAATATTCGCATAAACATTATCCCATTATGGAACGCCCCAGCACATACATATTCAAATGTGGGTCAGTCATATTATATGAAGATTCTGTCCTTCTTATTCTCATTTACCAACTCTTTCTCCCTCGATTTTATGCTGTATCTCGAGGCAAGACTTGCTCCACAGCAGGAGAACACTGGGTTTTATTGTAAATAGTCCAATGTGCACCATTGTCTGTCGAGCTGGGAGATGAATACGGAAGTGCTGCTGAATGGGGCCTTGTTAGCAAATCAATAGTGCAGACATCTCTAAACCTTGTCCTTGAAATGTACTCCTCCGTTGTTTTTGTACAGTGAACAAATGCACGAGATTTGAAAGAAAGCTTTCCCCATTCATATCCATCTCTTTCTCAGCTCACGATTCATCAAAGTTTCTTTTTACTGTTAAGCAATTATAATACTTGCATGCCTCAAATGTCTTGTTTTGGTTACGCACTAACATATTTGAGGAATCAGGCGAGTAATCTATCAGAATGTATAGCTGTGTTGAACCTACTGATGCCTAGCATATGTTTGAGTGGAATAAGTCGCTGCGCCTGTGCAAAAACAACAGGAATATACAATTTAAGATGCGCTTATCGCTGTCAGATTACAGGCGACAATGGTAATTGTTCTGTAAGTTCTGTAAAGGTTTTGATAAGAACACTCCGTTCAGGAAGGATATCATGCTTGGTTGTAATTGCACACGTGGGATGGTGTATTTTTAGACTCTCCAACTTCAGAAAAATCAAGAGATTTGCTTTAATCATTAACATTATGACACAGAAAAGGAGGGAGAGCGCAGATAACTGTGACAGAAAACAGCGAAACGGAGATTATGAAATGATGGCTGGGGATGGCACATGATAAGAGGATGTAAGGCCACATAATCTCCACGCTGATAGCCCTGATGTGTCTTCAAAATCAATCTCCGCCAAAGAGCTCCACAAACACAGAGCAGGGCATTCTGGCCTGGCTTCAGACGAGCTATACAAAAGGGTGTCATGCGAGCATTGTTAAACATGACAAGATATTGATTTGCAAATATGTTGGCGTGCAAAGATATTATTTAAATTGGATTCACATTTTTGCTCAAAAAGCCTCTCAGAAATGAAAATTCAAGCCAAACTAATGCAGTAAATAACATTTGTGCTGAGTATTAAAACAGCATGCTTGTGTTTGTAACAATACGCCGATTGATTGGGTTGAGAGACAGGGATGGGAAGAACAATTAACTGCAGCACTTTGGGGACTCGAAGCTTTGTAGCGCTGGATGAATAATGTGGGTTTGATTTTAAACACAGATTGAGGCAGTGCCTTCCTGACCGCTTTGCATAATAAGTACCATCAGGTTCTCCGGTCATGATTGAACGACCAGTGAATGCATTGACAAAGCAGTTCATAATGATGGAGGAAACTGCAATTACAACACCAAGTTAGAATCTTTGCTGATGATAACGTCGCAATTTCAGATTAGTTGGACTTTCAAAAGGAAGTTTGTAATCAAGATTTTGTTAACCGATGTGAACAAACCACTGAAGTTCAGCATGTGACTCACTCAACACTGTTGTGCCTAAGCGATATGATATTGCTTTTCTAGTAAGCAACAATAAAACAGGCAAAAAAATAAATAAATAAATAACCTTGAGAGACTTAGGCCAGTAAACAATTACCTACAACATTCTAGAGACATTCAGCATAGCAACGCACTGGCGATCACCCACAACACTACAGCAAATGCATAACAACATGCTAAAAAAACTCTGAAAACCTTAGCAACTGCATACTACAGCAATGTCCCGGAAATTGCCTACAACACCCTAACAACTGCACAGCAACATTCTAGTTAAACAACCACATAGCAACACAATGGAAACCATTCACAATGCCTTAACAACTGCACAGCATCATTCAAATCTATTGTTGTAATTAAATTGCAACACCTTGCACACAACATTTTATCTTAGCAACTGCATAGCAACACCAACTGCATACTACAGCGAAAACCAAAAAAACAACAACTGCATACTACAGCAATGTCCTGGCAACCACCTACAACATCCTAGCAACTGCACAGCAACATTCTACCCTAGCAACTGCATAACACCACCATGGAAACCTCTCACAACACCCTAGAAACTGCTCAGCAACATTCCACTTTAGCAACACCCTGGCAACCACCCACAACACCATAGCAACCACCCACAACACCATAGCAACTACACAGCTACATTTTACCTTAGCAATCACATAGCAACAACCTTTAAATCACAATTCAACACCCAAGCAACTGCACAGCAACATTCTACCCTAGCAACTGCATAACACCACCATGGAAACCTCTCACAACACCCTAGAAACTGCACAGCAACATTCCACCTTAGCAACACCCTGGCAACCACCCACAACACCCTAGCAACTACACAACCACATTTTACCTTAGCAATCACATAGCAACAACCTTTAAATCACAATTCAACACCCAAGCAACTGCACAGCAACATTCTACCCTAGCAAGTGCATAGCAACACCACGGAAACCACTCACAGAACCCTAGCTACTGCACATCTACATCTGAACATCTACTAATCTAATTCCCATTTGCAAAAACTTTCCTCAATCTACAACTAGTCTAAATATGAATAGCTGCTGAACAACAACACGCAACTAGATGATTTGCTTCATTAATTACTAAGAGAAACAATACTTTATAATAGTGGACTCATGTACTGATAGTATAGTCTGTATTGCAGCAGGAGTCCATCATGTTCTGTAATATCAATACAGTGAGTAGAGGCAGAAGTCAAGCAGCCAGTCGACTCCCTTTCACAGACGAGACTGTGTCAGGAGGAAGTTACAGTACACTGTCTACTTCCTGCCTGGTGAGTGGGAATATCCTCTTTCAAAACCATGAGTTAGAAAAGTTCCTTAAATTTGTCAGAGCTTTGCGTGGGCTTCAACCTTGACACAGAAGGGGGCTGGCGCTGGTGCAGATGGGCCTTTTATTTTGTTGTTGTTGTTGTTATTGTGCCTGTCTCCCTGTCTCAGCTGAGGCCAGTTAAATTAGCAGAAGAATAAATTACATCAATTGCGAGTGGAGTAGAAACAGCTGGGGCAAGAGAACAATGAAACCGGGACAGACGTACAAACAGGGGGTCCATAAAAAACAAGCTCCCAAGGCTTTTTTTTCATTAAGCGAGGAGTCAACGCTGAGGACGTGCCTCCATTCGGCAGACTTTCTAAATCCTTCTTCTCCTGTCAAGGCCTCACCTGAAGAGAGAATACACAGACTCTCTTCTGCAGAAGAACAGGTTGGATCGGAACAGAGCATCCTGATAAGAACGAGCCCTCCTCAATCACTGCAAACCCTCAGTGTTAGCGCAGGTGCGTATCTAATAACGGGCTTGTTAAGTTAGCACCTGTGCTTTATCCTACACCCCCAAATCACACACCTTCTCCTCTGTCTCACTCTCCCTGTCTGCAGTTTTGGATTTCTACCAACTCTTTCTAGTTTCTGGACCTGGAATCCCCTTCTAATCAGCATGTGTCATATTCTTTGTCGGTCTGCACTCTAAACAGCTCTCTGCCTATCGGAAAGAAATATAAATAATTGGTTCTTGTAGAAGCCACTAAATAAATAAAAAAATTCTCACAATTCAGATTTTTTTTCTCACATTTTTTCTTTTTTCTTAGAATTGCAAGATTATACATACCATGAATAAAAAAAAAAAAAAAATCAGAATTGTGAGATAAAGTCGCAATTACATTTTAATTACATTTTTAATACATTATTATTATTTTTATTATTATTATTCAGTGGCATAAACAGGCCTACAATGATTCTACTGTGATCTACTGTTTTCTTTTGTGTTATTTATTTATTTACTTTTATTTGTTTGTTTGTTTGTTTTTTTTTGTTTTTGTGTTCTGTGAATCAGTTCAAACTGTGATATATATATATATATATTTATATGGCCATGCTTCTGTCACAAGTAATAGGCCATATATTATTCAGTTTAGAAATACTTTTAGCCACTAGTTGTTGTATCAAAGCATTATTTGTATTTATTCATTTAGTGTTAATTTTGGCAGGCGTTTTTGGTATATATATTAGTAGTAGTAGTTGTTGTATAAGCATTAGTATTTATTCATTTGAAAATTTCTGTTTTTTTTTTGGCTTTGCTTATGTTTTTGGCCATTGGAGGTTTAGGGCAAAAAAATTGAATATCAATATCATCTCAAACATTTGTCATCCAATTAAAAGAATTCAGAAGTATCAATATTAACTTAAATATTTTTCTTCAAATTAATAAAAGAGGTATCAGGTTTTTTGTAATCCAATTAAAAGAATTCAGAAGTACTCTTCACGTTCACTTAAGTCAGAAGAATCATTATAATACCCAATAAACATTTGGACTGCTGTGTTCTCTTCTATTTGATCATGAGTAGTGGTTATCAGTAAGTCCTGAATATTTCTTATCAAATCCCGGGAAAAAAAAACGGGGACGTTCTGGTTACCTTATCCATACCCCTTCGGTTGCGGAGGCCAGTCAGATCGCTAGTTCGTTTTCTTAGCGTCTATACATTTGTAGTCATCCATCCACTGCGGCTGCTATAGGCTGACTAGATATGCAAACGCCCGTTATATCGCAATCAATGACAGGGACGCACATTTTGAAAAAATCAAAAATTTCTCATAACATTATAGTCCAGTTTCGTTATTACGAATACAAGTATCAATATGAATTAAAAGTGTTTAATTAAAGTGACAATTTGATCCTAAACATTTCTTACCAGGTTAATCAGAAGTATCAATATGAACTCACATTTTTCATCAAATTATTTGTTGTAATGCCATCTACTTTAATTTTATAGCTCAATAATCTCCTAAGGAATTTTATGAGAACCGTCTGACATGAAGATGATCTTCAATGAAAACTTTATTATATGACATGAGCTAAAGCTGAGCTGGATATATTAAGTCTCCTCTGCTCTCATGCAGTCCATAATGAGGTCAAAGTTCAGTCAGCATGTTCAAAATAAACACGATGGCACAGAGCAGAAAAAAAAAAACACCAGAAAAAAACACAATTTTCTCTGTTTCCTTTCCTTCTTTTTTCTGCTTAACCAACTGTGCAACCAACTGGGCAACTACATTCCTCAATCTGTCATAAACAATTGAAGGTGTGTGTGTGTGTGTGTGTGTGTGTGTGTGTGTGTGTGTGTGTGTGTGTGTGTGTGTGTGTGTGTGTGTGTGTGTGTGTGTGTGTGTGTGTTTATAGCATGGCTATGGATGTGTCTCCGAAACCACAGGGGTGTTCAGTCTTCCCCCACCTTCAAACACAAGTAAACTGGAGACACTTCAGTCAGACACATACATTAATTATTGATTTTTTTTCAATCCCTAATCCTAAAAAGATCCATTGTTCTTCAATTATGCATTCCACGCATGTTTCATACCATAATTTGCTCTTCCGCTATGTGTTTTTATTAACCCGGACACTAATAACATCTCATCTACTGTAACTCACGTCCAGTTTATGCTGCTCTGTGTCATTTTCCTGTAATTCAAGTGTCATATGATTATTGATTTTATAGGAGCATCAGACTGGAGCCATTGAGAATGTACATTTAAATGAATGCAGCCTTTCTATCTATCAGTGCACGCGCTGCGTTTCCAGAATAGGAATATTGCGACAATGCGGCCTGCATTCAGATCCATTCCTCAGTCATGAAATGACTGCCCTCTATGAAATGAGCCTTTCAGAGGACCTAAATTATGCCCATCAGTTATTTAGCTCTACTAAACGGGGAGAGAAGAGCAGAACGAGAGTGCGAGCCGCAATCGGGGGTGTGGAATCATGACATGGTTAATTCCCGAGTGAGTCGTCGGGGCATGTTTCTTATCATTGCATAATGATGATTGCTTGTACACACTTATACACACACGCATGCCTAGAAACACAGCTGAAAGAGACTCCGAACACGAAAGAGAGCATTCAGTGGTTCCGCAGTAAAATACACTCCTTGACAAATTATAGATATATATATTAGGACATTCAATTGCCCAAGATTATGCCTCGGCTGCTTAATAAGAGTTGTAAAAGGAAAACTCATGCATTTAAATATGCTTTTTAGCCTTGACTGGCTTTTTCTTTTTTTTTTGGAGGGCCATTGTGGCACCAGCAAGATATGCCACAGTATTATTTCTGTGTAAACTAGTGTGTTTGCGTTTACATATGAATGCCATCTTAGTTTTCCTTATTTTCCTCAAGCGTACAAGTCACTTTTGGTCCATTAGATTCTAATTAGTTCGAGCCCCACAGGCTGGGATGGAGAGAGAGTGAAGAGAAGCGCGAGACAAACAGAAAGAGATTGAAAGAGAGTACAGGAGGAGAGGTGTGAGCTTGTTAGGAGTCGTGCTTTTCAGACATCCATGAGGCAAGTTAAACGAAGGAAAACAGAGTCATTCCTGTTACACAGTACAGAAAACATACACATGATCTGGATATTTCAAAATGTTTGCAATAAAATAACTAAGCATCCATTAAACAAGATAAATCAATACGCATTTTTTTAAAGACAGATATATTAAATTATGTTTATTTTCTTACACACTGACAACAGAGAAAATGTCATAAAAAATGTATATCTTGTTTTGAGGATGTTTAGATTTTTACTATAAAACAACATTAAAGTATGTGTTTTCAGTGCATCCTTTGAATTCTATAGCTTAAATTGCAACATAAACATGTATGTATTAATTAATTATAACTTGATTGTTCTTTGCAATGTCAAAAAAATGTGAATAGGTAAAAAAAATAAAGAGCTAAGATTGACATTTTGCTGTTCTCAACTTTCCGTAATTAATATTAAGATGTAATGTTTTACAGAGTTCATCACAAGACAGCACAGCATTCATAAAATCTATCACTAATACTAACTGATGTTTCTGCTGTTGTTTTCCCTCCAAATTATTCACTTCCTGAAGCATGACATCATTCAGGAAGTGGCCTTTATTAGTTATGATGCAGCCTAAATTACATGCAAAGAATTTTTTATGTTGCAAAAATTTGCTAAACAAAGACTACAACTACTAATTTATATGCTTGTCAAATTAGACAACCATTTTAGTCCTTTTATTCAAATGTGACATTGTGAAAAAAACAAAACTACCTCATATCCAATATTTTATGAGTTTACATTTTTGGTGAGTTTAAAGTTTTATCCTACAAATCCCTGTGGAGGAGTGTATGTGGGGGTATATTTTAGCATACTTTTTTTAAAAAAAGAATAATTTATACACAAATAATGTACTTTAAAATAATATACTTAAGTGTGAACTGAATGTAATGTCATTTCTGGTGAAAGTTGTAAAACGTATTTATATTTGTATGTTGAATATATTATTTAAAATGTAATTGAAGCAAATAACACTACAGTTTATAATTATATAATTTATAATCATGAGTTTTACATTTGATTTAGTATGTTTGACAACTCAATCAAATTAAGTGTATTTCTTTGAAGCACAACAAAGATTATTAAATGAATGATTTAAAATGTAAAGTAACACTTAAGTTAATTTAATTACAAAGTGCTTCCTTTAAAAGTGCAATTAAGTTTGTTAATAAACAGTCACAGAAAATCAGTCATAAAAATGTTCTCTACACTTAAAAGGCCTTTTGTTTGAGTTATATCTACATTGTTTTATATATCTTTTTAAGATTTTGAGTACATTATAAGTGCATATTCAATACAATTATGCACACGTCTTTTTCACAAGGGTTTTAAGACATGGTCATGTTTTTAATATGCTACAAAATGAAAATGTACTGCATTAAAGAAATGACCCAGTAAATAAATTGACAGAAAAGACAGAAAGTAAGAGAGAAAGTGGTATGAAGAATCATGGTGATGTTTTGCTAAAAACATCTTGTGGATGAGTGTCTCTGATCCCTCAGTGACCTACTTGTTGGATGTGTGTGTGTGTGTGTGTGTGTGTGTGTGTGTGTGTGTGTGTGTGTGTGTGTGTGTGTGTGTGTGTGTGTGTGTGTGTGTGTGTGTGTGTGTGTGTGTGTGTGTGTGTGTGTGTGTGTGTGTGTGCTGTTTCCATCCATCCCAGACACCACACAGCTTCATCTTTGGCACCACTACCTGATAGCTGATGAGCCTAATGTCTAATATATGAAACTCAAATTGTTTGTGCAAGTCAGTAACACCAAACACTACATGTAATTGGTTTACAATATCTCTGTTTTTAAAAAATTATTTCCTATGAACTAGCATATCCTTTATTCAGAGCGTTTAGATAGTCATGCTGTGTCGAAGCTGAACACAGGCCGTAAAGAAGCTCTAGGGAAGAAATCTTGTCCGATGCACAGGGCTCCCCTGCCTGCTATTTCGATTAAGGCTCAGATAATCTTATCTATAAATAGGTATAGCTCTTTCTGTTTTGTGTTTTATGTATCACTTTTTATCACTGCAATAACCATCATAGCCGTAGTTTATGACTATTGCTGCCGAATGGCACCCTCAACCCCAGTAAGCTTTGATAGGAGGAGCATAGCCTTTCAAACCTTTGCCAATGAAATAGAAAGAGAGTCAAAGAAGATAAAAAAAAAATGAATAACAAAACTATGAAGTATTATTTCTAACCAAGGCTCATTAGAAAATGTATGTTTCTATACATAAAATTCACTGCAGTTTCCAAATGAAATGAACACTAGAAGTAAAACACCAACCACTTTTTTTTTCTAAAATATAATTGCAGGGCAGATTATTGATAGATAAAGATATTTTCCATAGTGCATGATTTGTAAACTAATACATTTTGAAGTTTACATCACATAATCAGTTCCAAATGGCTTTTCTGACATAGAAAACTTGCTCAATAGCGCACCTGGTACAGCAATACATTTTCGATGTGGAGCACTTGGTTAAGAGTCCCATGAATCACAACACTTGATAAAAGAGCTCAAAGATTTGTAGAAGCAAGCTAAAATAGCATGGTTGCTTCAAAATTATCAGGTTAGGTTTAGGGTAGATGGGAATTTAATTTTAAATGCTATAGCTCATTAACTTTTTATCGCCACTCTCCAGACATTTCATTTCCAAACTGCCACAATATGGACAACAAACATAATGAAATGTTGCTACATTCACATTCGTCTGTTTATGAAGAAAATCGAACATGCTTTTAGCACCACTTACTGTATATTTTATTTTGTACGTGCAACAAAACTTGAAAGAACCAACATAATATCACTTAAAATGTCTCCACAGGTACATTTTAAAATCCTTTAAATTTCTTAAAATAAGCAGTTGTTAATTTCAGTCATCTGTCTGTCTGAATGCTATACACCCTGACATCAGAAGTTGTACAGAAAGAGGAAATGTAGAATTGGCCGGTGAAAAGTGCACTCTAGATGACCCATCAGATTTTGTGGGTCAGCAAACCCTGAGTGAGCAACAAGGATGGCAGCTCTGGAAACCGCCAGCACAAATGGAGGTGAAGCAGAGGAAGAGGTTTGGTGACACCTGCAGCAAAAATATCCCCCTTAAATGGACAAGCACTCAAAAGGTAGAATTCCCTCAAGACTGCATAAGAAATAAATAACCCAGAGACTCAACGGGATGCTGAAATGTTGAACATTTCATTTTGTGCATTTGAAGAATTCCCTTATGTTTGATGATTTCACCTAATGCAAGGAATGTTCTGGACATTAAAATAGCCACTGAATGTAAATTACATGTTAAACTAACTGGCTACACTTTTAAAAATAAAGCTTCTCTATTGGCATCTGCAGTTTTATTAAGAAACCTTAACATCCATGGAACCTTTCCATTGCACTAAAGGTTCTTCACATTATTAAAATGTTCTTCACACTAAGAATAAAATTGTTCTTTTAAGAACTGTTCACTGAAAGTGTCTTTCTGGAACCCAAAATGGTCATTCCATGGCATCAATGTGAAACTTTTGTTTTTAAGAGTGCAGATGTGCTTTTTTTGTGGATATATTACCAAAAATGTGACAGGTTTGGCTCTGGCAGTTCATTAAGAAATGCTTTTCCAGCTCTGTAAATCTTCATTCTGTATAGTGCAGCACAAAGGTGCACCTAAAAGTGGCCCTTCTGAAAATAATAAAGAAAAAGTAACAATATCGTACCATCAAGGGACAGAAGTCTACCATCGGCCGAAAATAATATTAACACAGAGCAAGCGAGAGCGTGAGCACAGCTGTGTGTCGGCAGCCTTTGTGAGTAACGTTAAAGAAACAGTCAGAGGCTGGACTCAAATCATGGCCCAAATTTTGTTGCCTCTGGTTTGTTTTCTGTGAAAGTGCTGGCCTCCCATAACAGTGCTAAGAAATTTCAATTATGTTCTCAGAGAGGCAGGCGACAGGGCCCTTTGAGAGTGCCAGGCAACCCCATGACGTGATGAATGGCTAGCCTTTAATGTTATGGGGGATTAAAGATAACTTTTGAACGATCCCTTGCTCAACGTATAGGCAGCTCCTCTTTCACCCAGGCATAATAAGTTTTCAGCTGCCACCATTTTAATTACATTCTTCTAAAACTTGAACCACGTTGGCCTGGGTTAAAAGAAACAGGAGCGGCAGGTTGGTGGTGTTATTAGAGCTTTGTTTAGCCGTGCGTTTGAGTCAAGGCTATGCAGGTATCCCATTGATTGCATAGGGGTGCCACTTAAGTTCCTAGAGAGGGAGGATGCTGGAAAACATCCATCTCGCAGTAAGACTGACGCTCCTTTAATGATCCACTAGTGCACCATAAATTATGTTAATGGTTTTTAGCCCTTGAATGCTCACACTTTGTTCCATCCAACTGGTGGAGCCGCTGACGTCTTCATGGGACCATATCGCAAACCGCTGCAGAAGTGTCAGGAATGGAGTGAAGCAGCTCTCAGATAAATTGATTAAGCTCCAAGTGGCGTTAGCATTGACTGCAATAGCTAGAGGGTGAAGGGCGATCACATGCATTTGCTGTGGTCTTGTACAGATTCAACAACAAGTCTAACTGCACATCATGACAATGACCAAGGGTAGATGCAAGAGGTATTGACAGGCCACGGTAACAAGTACTGTAATGAGGACTGTCCTAAAGATGTTCGATAAGTGAACAAACCAATTGATCTTTTCAGTGAATCGGTTTAACCAGTCTAAACAATTAAACAATCGGTCAAGGTGGTTTTAGAGTCGACTTGGCTGACTTCTAATGACCCGAAAACCATGAGTGAACTGATTGTTTTAGCATTTAGAGTGAACCAAGGGTTTGGACTTATAGTGCAAAAAAAGCTCCTTAACTAAATAGTCTGTAAATATGTTTATGACCAGACTGTGTAACCGTTTATTAAACAAAATAGAATTCATTTCAATTTTATCAGCTGACATAACTTAATTGAAAATTTTATTTAGAACTTGCTATTTAGAATAAAATTTTGGTGGTTGGTTGAGCAAATGTGTTATTATCTCACATTTGTTTTTGCTTACTCTATTGGTTAGGTTTAGGGTAAGGTTAATGTATAGATGGTGTGTTATTTCCAAATGCGATCAACTTTTTAGCACCACTCCCCGGACATTTCCTTTCCAAACTGCTGTCATGTGTACAGCAACCTAAAACATTGCCAGATTCATGTTGATCACTTTTGAAGTGACTTTTTAGTGTCTAGAAATGTGCAGAAAGCAATGTAATATTATTTTGTTGTAATGTTGCCACTGGCACATTTTTCCAAGAAGTCTGGATTGTTAATAAAAACAGAATGGAAGAACCATGATAAACAGTGATATGTGGCTAAATATGACTTTACTGGAACGTTTTAGATCTAATACTGTATTTCTTGCCAGGATATCGTGACACAAAATGAAATCCTTCAATGAACTTGCTGAACTAGATCACAAAATCAGTTCACTTAATCATTTAGAGTGATTCTCAAATCAACAACTCACTGACTCAATGAACCAAGAAGCATCTCTTTCATATACTGTATGTTCATAAGTATACAAGAATCATTGAGTGAAGTGACAGCAAGTGCATTTAGAGTGGAATTACATAAAAAATCACTAAATTTACGCCTGAATTGATGTAAAAAGAACCAGATCATTAAAACAAACTGTTTAAAAGAACTCATTTTGAGACTTTGCCTCACAATAATTTTCTTGCCTTGAGGCTAAAAATATCTTTTGGTATTAGAATTTATATTTGAGCCATGCTGAGCGCGCTTAAAACATCTATTAAGTGATGGGTAATCATCTGGATATAAGGACACTGGAAATCAGCCTTGAAGAGACTGATTTCAGCCCTGAAACACTCTGTCATTACCTTCATATCAAATCTACAGTGTAATTCTCTATCTTATTAGCTAAAGTAAAACCCAAATGAAAACAGATGCTGAAAACTCCTTCATCCCGAGAGTAATAGTCCACCCACGCCTGACTGAGCATGTAGTATACAGTATAGCATTAATCCTCTATGGAGAATATGTTTTTGTACATCTCTGTTAGAGCCTCGGCTCAGACCTAAATAACAGATTGAACCGTCACACGGAAGCGACAGCACCTCATTGGTTGGCGATGACAGATTTCCTCTCAGGATACAGTCATCTGTCCGCACCTTCAAAGTGTGGCTCTATCTCCTCACATGAGGCGTCCGGAGCGGCTTGAACATTCCTGAGAGTCAGAGCGCTTACAAAACCCCTCGCAACGGACCAGAACGACATCAAACTTCTGTTTCACACATCGTTTCACAGTGTCATGTTTTGTGTCATTTACTGTGTTTTGTAGTCCTAAAATAAACCGCTGCAGCGTCTTCCTCCAATAACGCAGTATTCCCCGTGCGGCAGCCTGGCAAAGTTCACTGCGCTCGACTCCCTGGTTTCTGCGTTCTACAAAGCTGTGCATTGCCCAAGGTGACGGTATTGTTTTGGTACGTTCCGATGGGTAAGGAGAAACAAATGAAGGTGAAACTCAGGACAGTGTTTGCTTGTTCTCTGCAGATCTGCGGCAGTCTTCTGCTGTGTGTCTGAATGCATGTGACATCTTTCTGAGGCATAAAATGATAATTTAACATTAAAAATATATTAGAGATGTTTCTGCAGAGATTTTGTGTCAGGGTTATTGTAGTTAACTAAAACTAAAACCATGAAGGAAAAAAAACTAACATTTACTGAGATTCATTAAGATATTGTAACTAACTTAATAAATAAATAGATAAATAAATAAATAAATTTAGCTACAGTATTTCCCAAGGCAACATTTCTAATAATAATAATAATAATAACTAAAACTGAAATAAGTCAACAAAACTTAGGGGTATTTAAAAACACATAAACAACAAATTAAAATGAAAACTGAAAATCTAAAAGTAAGTCAAAATATTAATAAAAACTATACCAGTATCTCAGTGATACTAAAATCTCAAACTCAAAGAGCTGGGTACTTTAAATTGGTACTGGTAAAGTAATTCCAATTAAAATGACTTCTAGCTAGATTCAGCTCAATTTTTCAGCTTAATATACTCAAACAGCAATGAAAGATAGAATGAGAGTCTAACGTGGAGGAATTACATGAAAATGTAAATTATATAGAGATTTTGAATATTTGTCCAAAACGTTAACAAGATGGAAAAAGTTTGGGAAGAAAAATAGGAACCGTTCCAACTGAACGGGTGGCTTAATTCAATTTTCTGAAAGTTATTTCAGGAGACTTTTTTTTTTTTTTTTGGAAAACAATTACAAAGATTTTGGCTTTTTAAAAATGTAAGATTTTAGATTTTTTTTTATTGTATACTTTAAAATATATATATAATTTTTAAAATCTTTTTTTTTACATTTTCAAATAAATATATAAATATATTGATGTAAATAAATAAATAAATATATTTTCTAAATAACTTAATCTTAAATATATATAGAAAATATTTTCAAATAAATAAAGCATTGTGCAAATACCATACCTTACACCATGGTACTGAATAATACGTATATCAGGTGTGAATAGAGTAATTATTCAGTACCATGTACAAGGTATTTTATACAAGGTACTCTGAGGAACTAAGGAAAGAATACCAAGATACATGTGAACAAAACTTAATACCTTCATCTATTTCATGTATTTCTTTGTTAGATAAATAATACTACACCTGACCAAACAGACTGAATACAAAAGATCTGTACTTGTGAAAATGCTGTCAGGTAAAGTATTCCTCAAGAAGTGAAAGCACTGAGAGGCAGTTAAGGTGGGATTGAGGTGAAGAGTGATAAAAGGGGAAAAAAAAAACAAGCCCAGCTGCCACAGGAGGTGCAAACAATAGCACTATCCACAGATATAATAGCAGCTCCTGCTGCAGCGCTGCGGTTTAGTTCATCTCTGGCACACTCATCACATCAGCACTTCATTACCTCAGGTGTTCTTTTGATTACTACTCAAATCTCTGAACTGGGTTACACTTTACACGTGATTTCTCTTTTAATTTTTCCTTCAGCCCAAATCCCCAATACTATCCCACTGATTTAATTATTTCTTGTCTCTTTAAGATACACTTCCCCTTGTTGTTATGGATGCATCTAACAGCCTCCACACAACTTGTAATTTCTGATACATATTGCTCACGAAAATGGCAAGCGCTAGATGAAAATGAGCAGTGCAACCCGTTTACTTGATTTTACACAACACCTGAAGTAATAGTAAGATCTAGTAGAATTTGCCTACATTTGCCCGGTTAGCAGCATTGAATCTTCAAAAGATACTCAAAGGTTATTTGTATTAGCTGAGACAGCTTGGTTTTCTGACATGCATGCAGGTTCAAAAATATTTTGCCTTAAAAGCATTAACTCGCCTTTTTAATTTTTTAATCTTAATTTTAATTGTATTTATTCATTTTTTATTTATTTATTATTTATTTATTCATTCATTCATTCATTCATTCATTCATTCATCCATTCATTCATTCATTTATTTATTGCTGGCCATGAAACTGTATGTGCATTTGTGCATTAAAAAAAAAAACGAACAAATTGAGGAAACATCTAATTGCTCTTATTACTAAACAAACAAACAAACATAATAATATTTAACTGAAAAAAAAAATGCATTTATATAATAATATATAACAATTTATTTTGGCTATATTTAAATAAAATATGTTGAAAGTTAGTCAACAAAATTTGTTTATTTAAATGTAGCTAAAATAAATAAATTGCAACCACTTACCTTAAAAAAAATTATTAAATTCAATGAGTCAATTTACAATACATGTTGAATTTTAAAATTATAAGTGACTATAAAGCATTATAAGCAACACAAAGTCACAGCACTTGCACAAATGGAGTTTGTGTAAAAGAGCATTTAGTGTGAACTGTGAAAAGATCAAATTACATATAATTACAACCCAGTGTTTGCGATTTAATAATCACACTAAACTCTATTGCATTCTCAGGTATTGTTAAAATTAAAATTACAGGACAACTGACAATAACACTGTTTCAAATACTCGCCAATGTAAATTTTTACTTGCATTTGGTGTTTTTTAGGCTCTTTTTTTTTTTTTTTTGAGTAAAACTACACCAAAACAACATATAAAACCAAAACAGGCTGTGGCTGGCCATTTTGCATGTCATGTACAGTAGGCTGTACAAGCTATAATCACCTAAAAAATGGACCAGACTTTATGTTGATCAAAACAAGTCTTTAGATTTGTATGGGACAGTTTGTGTTCTGAACCCCAGCTAGTATTTGCGATCCTCTTCAAATAAGAAAAGATGTTCTAGATTGTCTGAGAATAGCCAAATCAACAGTGTCCTCAGCAAAGGGTGGAAATTAAATTTCACCAGCTTTCTAATGGAATCATGCCTCCATCAGTGACACAGCTCCGATGGAGAGATGCATGGGCAGATTAGATAGAACGCTGGGATTTTCTCAGGCCGATGTCCTTGATTTCTTTTGTCGGTGTTCAGCCGTTTGTACAATGCCAACTGTGATAAGCATATTTCAGTTTCCCGAACACATTTAATTGAGCCTTTTACATTATATACTAACCTTTATGTTACCATGTTATTACTACAGTTTTTTAATAATTAAAAATGTGTAAATTATTTTAAACTTCAAATTACACACGAACCACATAAAACACTGATGCTATATATGTAGTGTTTTTATGTGGTTCATGTATTATTTTATATATACATATATATAATGTTTACTTCATGCTTAACCAGTGGCTTCTGTCTGCTTATCAAATCAATGAAAGACGGTGCAAAAACTACACATTTGTAAAGAAAAAAAAATATTCAAACTCAAAATAAAAACATATAGTGCCACTAATTTTAAAGGGCACCTACAGGCAAAGAATAAGGGCTCCAGAAATCTCTATCACCCAATTTGTCAACCATTTAAACCAATTTGCATGATTTCCCAGACTCTAAGACATTTGAAATGAGAATGCTAATGCTCTGGGGTTTGTGTGGTCATCACAGCGCTCTGGTCTGACTCTATGAGGGCTTAACGCATTCCTTTATTTCATCAAGGCTTGATTACTTCTGTGAAGATTCTCCCTCTCTTTCTGATAATCTAATGCTCTTAAATGAAAGCCTTTTCATTGTTCTACGCTTTCTCATTTTCCTCTATTGTGCTCAGTGGACCCTTTAGAGAAGTGGCTCATCAGAGTGAACACCAACACATCTCTCAAATATCTACAATGTCTGAAGCTATGTGGATTATACTTTTTGTACAGAACATTTATGTCCTTATATATAGGATTAAATATTATAATTTAAATAATAACAAAGATGGAAATTATAAGTAAGCATTTCTTTTATCAAACTACTAGAGTTAAGTAATCATAGGAGTTAATTAATCATTTCACTTCTTAACTACTCTGCGGATGTTTGTTAAACATTTAACACACTTCTACACTGAAAGAAGTCTGGTGTAGGATTTACTCTGAAATGGCAATGAAAGTTTGAAAATATTTGAATGTTTGTATTAAACATGACATTTTGAAGTAGAATTTTATTTTATTTTATTTTTAAATGTACTCCAGTAATGTTTGTTTTTTTATTTACTTTTTTATTTACATTTTGAAGTAGAAAATTATTCTATTTTATTTTATTTTTATTGTAAAATGCACTCCAGGAATGTTTGTTTTATTTACTGTATTTTATTTACATGTTTAATTTAATTTAATTTAATTTAATTTAATTTAATTTAATTTAATTTTTTTTTTTTTTTTTTTTTTTTTTTTTGTATAATTTAGTGTTGTTTGTTTTATTTTTTTTTTTGTTTATTTATTTTACTTTTTTTTTCCTAATTATATTGTTTCAAACAAAACATTTATTTGTAAGACTATTTATTTACTGATTTACTGATTAATTTAAGAAAGATGTAGTATTTTTCCAGATATTATCATCATCATCTTTGTTTATTTGTTTATTTGTTATTTAGGCTATTCATCAGAGGATGTTTAGAAAGATATGAATCATTTCAGCAAACAAATGCATGAATATGCATGAGATATATGCATACTGTATGTGTGTTTACAATGTAACTCCAGATGAATGTTGAAAACATGTTGTGCCTTCCAACATCCATTTGTATTCATACACTATTAAAAGTAGTCAGTGCTCAGCTCTGATTCCAGCTGTAATTTGGAGTTAAATTAATCTGGCAATGTTACAGCATACATTTTTGCCGCAAACTGCTCAATCAAGACGCCACAGTAGCTGCACATGCTGTATCATTTCACATACTCATTCTCTTCCTGCTGTCATCCATGGCTTCGCTCTAGCCAGCTCACTAGCATCAAAGAAGAAGAGAGGGGGAAAAAAGTGGTCAAACACTCTCCATACAAAAGTGTATTTATCTTTCCCGATGGGCCATTAGAAAGGCAAGGTATTCATTTGTAAATTAAATTTGCCAACCAAATTAAAGAGGGGAGGACATAATGGATGGATACTGAGTGTGGAGACTGAGAGTCGGGCATAAATAAATGCAGGGAGGGACTGGAGAGAAAGACAGCATTGGGAAAGAAAGAAAAGACCCTGCATTACATTCTCAGTGACCCCAAAATGTATTCGGACAATAAAATGTCTGAATGTCACTGCATTAGATAACAAAAAGCATCTATACACAAATGATGCTAGAGCTTTTCTCAAAATTAACTTCAGCTTTCTAAGATATATTTGCTATTACTTTAAGTAACTGGTGCCAAAGTGATTTTTAGTGGATGTGGAAGTCAAGCTGAACAGTAGATGTATTGCTTTATTAAAGCATTATGTGTTGAGTTTCTATGTTTAAACGACTTATGACCAAATTTACCATGATATATAATTATAGAAATTACATCACAATATAATTTTGCCTGAAATCAGAAATGTTACCAATTGAAATTAAAGCCATATTTCCATATTTCTCTGCAAATGTTGCTTAAATAACTGCTTATCCGCTGGAACTGCTTCAGTGTATAACAGATACCGGAAGTGAGAGAAAAGTGTTTATTACGTTTGAAATATGGATATTTTTCGTACAAAAATGCATGAATTCTCTACAGGAGGCCTTTATTCACCCCCCGGAGCCTTGTGAGGCATGTTTTAATATGAATGCGCACGCTTTTGTTGACGACTTGTGGACTGTTCAACTGCAACACCCGCTGACTGCAACGATAGAGCTTGGAATAGCCAGGACAATTTTTAATATAACTCTGACTGGATTCGTCTGAAAGAAGAAAGTCATATACACCTAGGATGCTTCGACGGTAGGTAAAACACAGTCTAATTTTCATTTTTGGGTGAACTAAAGGCGGGCGTACACGGTGCGATTCTGAAGGTCGGAACGTCGTGAGCCCTCGCATGTCATGATTGAGTTTATCCGAATATCAAACTCTGATGTAAGCATTACATTTCGCACCATTCATAAAAATATGGATTCTGAGGATGAAATAGTTTTCTTTGTGGCAGCTATTGTGACGTCCAAAAAAAAAGAAATGGACACAGCAAAGAGAATGACAGAAAAGCATGGACTTTCTGTTCTTCATAAACAACTCGGGGTGAGAAGGCTATTTCTGAATTTCTGCTCGTTTTGCCGGAGGTACAACAGGTATATTCATTCATAAAGCTGAACGGCAAATTTGGCACAATTCAGAATAACAAATAAAAAATAGAGCTGTATAAATAAACTAAAATTACTATATAGACTATTTATATACATAATATGTGGTTTTTGTCATCTTCTGATTGGTCAACTTCAGATGGATCGCCAAATTGTCTCGTTCAAACTGCACGTATGCCATGAATTTAAACAGACAGCATCCGATTTTTTTTTTTTTGAAAATTATCGCGAAAACGGGCGGTGCTTGTATCGTTCTCGGATCGACCTGTAAATATCCTCATACGGTACGAGCCGTGACCATGCGAGCATCTGTGATTTTCTCACAAGACAAAAAAAAATCGCCTGCGAGCTTGTAAAACAGCAAAAATTGCAGTGTACACCAGCCTTATCCCTTTAATAGAACAATACAAGCCGTTATTTAAATCTGTTATTTGTGTTGAAGGCAAAGACTACTGGACTGATATACAGTATGTGATAGACAACACTATAAAAACAATACAGCTAGATCTAACTCAGAAGATCACTCGTATTATCATTACATAATCACCGTATCCCCAAACTTTAAAACTTGCTCTATGGTAAATCATTATAGACAAAACCGTACGACTTTCTGTAATGCTGCACTGTGTATTGTGAGAAGTGCTAAACAAATACATTTGACTTGACTTTATGATTTAAAATCTATTAAACTTCATTTTGTGAAATGTTTTGATGTCTTTCTTTAAAATAAATGCCACTCGGTTTGATATTTTGTTATCTTATGCAAATACATTCATACATTTCAGAGTGTGTCCAAAAACCTTCTGGAGCCGCTGTATAATAGGATAGGAAAAGCACTCCCTTAAGGGTAAAGAACTGGAAATAAGTGTGTCCAGATTTATCTGACGGGCCTGATTCTTTTATTATCTCTCTCTTTGTTTATAAACTTGCATTTGAATGTCCAACAGTATGGAGATTGGGCAACAGCTGGAGTGAATGTGACCACTTTACGTTCCCCAGCTACCAAGAATAACGTCCTTGTTTCGCATGTCACATAATGAATATTTGATTGCATCATTTCTTTGATGCCAGACTAAAAAAGACTTACATATCATGGCATGATATACTCCAGAGCACATAAAAATATAAATTTGTTGCAGATGAGAAGCCTGCCCATTGTAAACTTTTCCAGAATAATGTCTTTCTGTTATTGTGTGACGTTAAGGTGTTATTTTATCAAGAAGTTGTTCCAGGGCAAGAGGGGGATGTTATTCCATGTACCGGGCCAGCATTAATCTCTGTCACATGGTCCTCTCTGATATATCCCCTTTCCAAATAAGCCGAGTGTGAACCCAACCTCCGGTTCTCCTGTCTGATAGCGGCATGTTTCAGCCGATGTCGGCATCAGCGCTGACATTGAAGCCTTGCTCCCAGAACAAACGTGGAGGGTAAACAAGAAGGACGAATTAAATTTCCTCAACCAGGAACACGAACAACAAGATAACGTTGGATGTTTTTCCCCTCATTCATTGCGCTACCTGTTCTACTTTAAGTCCATTACGACCAGTGCAACACCGTGTGACAACTTTGATCAAAAGCAATTAATCTCCTACTAAGAGAAATGGCTCTCAGCCTCAAGTGTGGCTGGAGAAAGCACTCGTCCACATAAACTATGTATGAGGACGTTTAAAAAGCAAACAGGGAAGGATATATCATAACATGCAGCTGATTAAGAAACCGAGGGCTCCGCCTGAGGCTATCAGATCTGAACGCGTTCGAAGCATTCGGTACTTTCGACTTCATTAAGAGACCACCAGGAAAGATGGCTGGCATCAACACGCTCGTGCCAAATTGTTTAATTATAGATGATTTATCACCAAACTGTCATTTGCTAAGCTGTAAACCCTCTTCCCGCAGCGCGCTGAGATTGGCACATCGCCTTCAAAAGCTCATTTACATTAAAATGAGAATCGCCGCTAAATCCTCCCATACATTCTGGACTCAGCACGCGTCCGGCCGCTCGTACCTGATTAGCGTGGCCCCTGCGTACAGCAACTTCTTTATTATAACTGAGTTAATAGATGTTTGATCTTGATATTTCCTATAAAGATTAAAGCAAGATGCAGCCCTGGGCACATACATTAAACTCCCGCCGCTACTGTGAGGAGGAAAATCGACTGAGCGTAATGGCTTTGCTCGTAGGCCTCCAAAACATGGATTCTGTCGATGCACTATAGCGACAAGCAACCTTTTAAGCAAAGAAATAAGAATAATGTACACAGCAATGTGAACAAGGAGGTCTATGCTTAGCCTTACTGTAATAAGAGTTTACAAGTAGTAATAACCCTAAATATTCCTCAAAATAACCTTTACAAACAAGATTATTATGCTAATATCCCACTACCGATCACCAATATACTGTAGCCCAGAAACCTTAGGGTATAGGGAGCTTGGTAATTTACAAGTCTCTATGAGATTTCATCATAAGTCTTTAGTTTAGATTTGATCTGTTTAGTATACTAAATGTGAGCCTAACTAAATTCAGCACGGTTACTAAATAGATACATTTCTGAGTTAGTTAATATTTCTACCATAGATATGGCTCAAGTTATGGCAATTTCAACCTGGTTTATCATCTGGCAAGTCCAATCACTTAAAAACACAATAACATGCTTCTTCTCATGCAGAAAGCTGTAAGATTTGAGGCATCATTCATGTCTGTAGTATAAATGTGGAGCATGAGTTCAAGTTTAATGCTTAGGATTTGTGAAAAATAAGTGTGCTTAACTGAATTGAATGTGCACTTGTAGTGTACTTCAAATCTTAAATCTAATGTAGTTTTTTTTTTTTGTACTGTTCTTGTTTATATATATAATGTAAATGGGATAAAAAGCCACTTAAATGTACTTAAAAAGGGTACACTTTCATGACTGTGTTTCTTACCAAACTTAAGTTTTAAAAGTTCACTTTGTAATGTAAAAATTAGTTTCGGTAGAAATTATGTTAAAGTATATTTTAGTTTACCATATATTCCTGTCAGTACATTTGGCAGTACACTTTATGTTTAAAATACAATAACAGTAAGTAATCATGTACTTAAGTCTTACCTGAGTGGGTGAAAAAGCACTCTAAAGTTCAGCCAATTGAATTTAATATATATTTTAAAACACATTTTTATTTAATTGCACTTAACATGCAATTAGGTACAGTGTTGGGGAAAGTTACTTTTAAAAATAATGCATTACGTTATTGCGTTACTCCTTAAAAATAACTTGAGTTACTTTTTATGGAAAGTAATGCATTTTTCTCATCTGGGCTGGGCTTGCTTGCTTGTTTTATGATATTTTTGGCAAATGTAAAAGTCCTATTACACCAAAAGTGAAATGAGTGAAACAATTAATGCCGCTACTTACTTGAAAAAAGTAACTCAGATATTTTCTTGTAATTTAAATGTAATATGTTACTTTACTAGTAACTCACATTATTTAACACTGATTAAGTATCTGAAAACATCATATTAAGTTCACACTTTCTTTAAAAGTGCATTCTTTTCATAATAAATTCCCTTTTTAAAAGCATGCTAAAGTGAACTTATTTTCACAAGTGAGGTAACTGTTTAAATATCTTAACTTAAATATGAGCAATGACAATACTTGCCTTGCCACTAAAAAGAGGAACGCTGAATACCATTGTCTATTGAGACTCACAACATGCTGTGAATGAAAAGAACAGACTACAATAGCAAGAAATTACACAAATAAGCAGCATCCAAATGGTCAGAATGCGAAGAAAAGCAGGTGTTATGAGAATCGCAGCACCATGGGGCCAAAAAGAGTGGCCCTGATGGAAATGGGAAAACCATAATGAGAGAATAAAATATAGCCAGCAGATGAAAAATAATAACATATCGATCTCACAAGTAGCACTTTAAAGGTGCATAATACCCTGATTCCTGATATTGATCAGGGCTTGCGCTCAGTGTTGGCGTTCGGCTGGGACCCCCAGTGAGTGGGAGATTGCCTCAGATTTCGGTCATGTTATTTATATAGCCTTATTTTGGCCTACGGGAGTCGAATCACCTGACGTCGCATGAGCTGCATTCGGTGCGCTGCATGAGGGGGTCAACACGGGTTAAAAACACTTGATTGCATTAGTGCTTAAAAGGCCAAAAAATAGCAAGAGCAAGTCATTTAAACTTAAACCATTTTGATGAAATGTACTGTTTTTCATGTGAACTTTAGATGACTGCACTCAGGTGGCCAATAATAGACTTTTGTGATAAATAATTCATCGGTTTTGCACCAAACAGCACCCAAACTACCAACCATACAGCTGATATGGATGCTGTACTGTGGAAGTCTCTGTGATATTCTAGGGGCATATAACTAAAACCACCTTAACCACTGCAAAAAAAAAAAAAAATGCATACGTTTATTTTATGTCAAACAATTATACAAAAATTCAGAAATAATATATTTAAAAGAATATACTTAAGCGCAAACTAAATGTAATGTTTGTGGATAGTTAACTGCATGTAAATTGCAATTGAATAAAATGCATTGTGGTCTAAATTTACATGTAAATACATTTAGTTGACTTAAAAGTATTTTTGTGACCCACTTAAGTAGAACTTAATTATATTTTTATATGTAGTTCCATTATTATTTTTTATACTCTTTGAAATAAGGTTAAAGTGTACTGCTGAAGTACTGACAAGATGTATTTTAGGGGAAAGAAAATGCATTTCCAATTTTATAGATATATAACATATATTTTTCAATATTACAGATTTCTAGATCAAAACTAGATTTATAATGATTCAATAATGTTTATTTTCCCTCAATAATTTTTTTAATGTGTTATGTTCACACATTACGGACAACAAAAAGTTTTTTTCTTTAAATGTGAAATGTGAATGTATTTTCCTGAATTGAAAATATATGGAGGGAAAATAAATTTTTAAATGCTTTCAATATATTTATATTTTTCAAATATAAAAATTTACATTAAAACCTTTTGAAATATATTTTAGCAAATATATTTTTGGCCACTGTATAATATATATATATATATATATATATATATATATATATATATATATATATATATATATATATATATATATATATATATATATATATATATATTTATGATGAAATGGATGTCGTACTGTGAAAGCCATTTATAAGCAAGCTGTGAACACAATGAACCTTTCTTTTTTGGCACACAGTGCCAAATCTGTCATTCTGGATTTTAAACACTGTAAATCCATAATGCTATCATGTAGATTACATGTCCTTTTTTTTCTCCTGCAATGGATACAGAAGAAAAGGGCAATTAAAACGTCTCTGATGTATGATGTCAGTGGGACTATAGCGGAGTGTGAAACTGTCACTGTGCGTATCGGGCTGCTGTGTTAACAACAGTCTCGTCTTTTGCCCAGAGACTGCTGGGGCCGTGATGGAATATGACATATGAGTAATTCCAAAGCAGGCGGCTGAAGACTGGATTAGATTAGCATTGGGTGGAAAACAGGTGGGCTTTTATTGGCTACGTGATAATGTCAGTCTCAGAGTCTCTGTCACATTCTGCAAACACAGAAGACCGGAGCTCTGCGATTCATAGCAGCTTGTCATGTGTGCGGATGTATGTAGCGGCTTCTATTCATGGGACTTGGCGTCTGTTGTCCAACTTGAGTGGTGCAAAGCCCCAAAAAAGCAGCTGTTTAGTAGGCAAAAGTGTTTTAAACACATTGAGAATAGTGGGAACTCTTGCGGTGTTTGCCAAGAAAGGACTCGAGCGGTCCTTATCAATTATGGACATGTATCAGGCTTGAATAATTATTGACAGTGCTCAGAGTTGCTCGTAATTATGTTCAAAAAACCATAACTGGAATTTAAAGTCAACAGACTTAAACACTGAGCTTGGTCCCGCGCTTTAGATGAAGTACTGTGTTCGTCTGTGGACCCAGGAGGGTAGAAATGAATGACAGATGCTTGTAAGATTACAAAGAATTATAATTAGGCACAGAAATATGGATGAGGAGTCGAGCACACTTATGATCCTCACAGAATTGACATGCGGGACTATTTGTAAATAACTGAGGCACGGCACCAGAAACATACTGGAAACCATTATTATGAAATATGTGCGATTCTGCTAAAACTAATGGTTTTTACAGGTAGCTAAATTTGGACTATATGAACCATTACGTTGGAGTGAAAGAGAATCTGCTCTCTTGTGAGGTTTTTAAAACATTAACCTTGAGATCAATTATAAGATATTCATATACTATTTTAGTTAGAGGTCATAGCTAAAATATTAAAAATCAGAAAATAAACTAAAACTATACTTGTACTATACTTTTATACACCTAAGACATATTCAGAAATATATCCAAATATAACTATGTAATTAATATATTTTTTAAATACTTGTAAGATGGTCTGAAAGTGATTTTTACTAGATTTATGAAGTCAGTTTGCCAAATTTAATTTAATTTAATTAAGAGATTGTATATTTTATTTTATTTTATTTTATTTTATTTTATTTTATTTTATTTTATTTTATTTTATTTTAGCATCATTATGTGGCCTCCTTTACATTTGCTTTTAATATGTGTTTTAAAATAAAGTAAAATTAAACATTAAAAAATACAAAATTGTAATACAAATAAAATAATTTGCCTCAAATAGACAGAATGTGTCCTGATTTATTTATTTATTTATTTATTTATTTATTTATTTTAGCATTTCAAAATAAAGTATTACCATTAAAAATATATATATGTTACCATTAAAATATTTTTAAATAAATATTATAATAAACAACATATTTTGCCTCAAAGTGGCAAAGGTGTACTGGAAAGTTTTGTTTTTTATCTTAACTGTGTCAGTTCTGACACAAATATTAGTAATTTGCTGTGCATTGTAATCAGAGATTTTCATTGTGAGGCCCCTTTACAATTGCCTTTGATAAGCATTTTCAACCACATTTGGAAATGTTCATGGAATAAAAATATGACCACATCTGACAAAGATGCAAATGCATTTTTGTTATCCATATACATCAACATACTGTAAGCAAGTGGCCTTTTCCTTTATGCACCAGCAAGCATGATCAGATTTCTGTATGATCACACTGGAGATGTATTGGAATGAAACTGTAAATGCACTAATGCTAAGAACATCTAGAAACTATATACCAGGCATAAAGGAGGCCTGAGAGAATCCTTTCCATGTTTATGTGAATCAAAGCAGTTGTTTTTCATTTTTGAAAGTGCAATGGCCATTTATACTCCAACAGAGCTCATCATAATGTCAGTTATTCTACAGAGATTCAGTGCATTTTAACAGCAAACTTTTCTTTGGTGCTTCTCTCTTAAGAGGAAGCAATACATTTATTGGCTGATGGCTACCAGCGGAGCCGCTCGTGCATTTACAGGGAGCAGAAACTATATTTTTAGGCCGAGTAACAAGGAGATTGAAAATTGAGTCAAGGAGAGAGGGAGAATAAAAGAGAATGAGTGTACTAAGCTGGACTGACAGACTCCATTGTAAGCAGAGCCAGTACCAGGGAGCGGAGGAGAGGAGAGGCTGTACCTTTCATCCGTCGAAAGTACAGATGGGGATAGAGTTTCTATAGAGGACATGCTGGAGATGCAAATTTCTGAGAGCTAGGAGCCTCTTGTAGGAGCTGCCGTTTAGAAGAAAGTTGATACGCAAACCTGACAGAGCGCGTTCGGTTCACATTAAATTGGATTTGCCCACTCCTTTTCATTCTTTTAAAGAAAATCAAAATCCTATTGCGTGCTGCTCTTGACAACAGCAGTTGGAAGCAAAGTAACATATTGTGCAGTTTGTTTTTGGCTCTGAGAAATATATGTTAAAGATGGGAAGAGCTGGAAGCTGGGGTGAATTTCTCACTGTGGTATAAAGTTAAAAGCACAGCTGTCAGATCACAGGGAACAGACTAGAACATAAGGAACACCTCACCTCAGGATGAGCAAGAAAAAAGCAAGCGGCGGATAAGGGCTAAACTCACCCAACTGAAGCAGGAGAAAGTAAGAGATGAAAGTTGTAAGCGTAGCTTGAACCATGAATTAACCCTGATGATCAAATAAAGATTACACTTTTTTATTATTTTAGGCTCGCTGGAATTCTTAATTCTGACTGGTGAATTTCTGGTGAAAGTTTTAGCATGACAACTGCCAAACTCTTTAGTTAACCACTGCCAAAATCAACTGACTTCCTCCATACAGTATACAGAGCTGTGCTAGTTTCAGTCCAAGGGGTTTTTCTTTTTTATTTATAATAATGAGTAGGATTTGTATCTATTGTTGTTGTGGAAGTGCACTTCAAATCTTAAAGTATATATACGAAAAAAAAAAAAAAAAAAAAACTGTACTTTCAAATAATATAATAATAATGATCTTAAATACCACTTAAGTGTACTGAAAGAGAAACACTTTCATAACTGTTTTTAACATTTAGTACACTTTTAAAAAGTGCACTTTGTAAAAAAGGCAAATTAAAAGTTTTACTTTAAAGTACATTTAAAATCATTGTTTTAATAATATTGTGTTGTGTTTTACACTCTAAAGCACATGTAAAATATTTGGTTATTATTTCAACTGTAGTGTGTTAAAGTGTTAAAGTTAATATATTTTTAATTTACTAAACTGCAACTTCATTACAAATGTCTAAGTAGAAATAGAAAATGTATTAAATTTTATATTCAGTGCACAGCAGTACACTTTTACCATATTTCAAAGATAACAGAAGTAATTATAAAATTACATATAGAAATGCACTTAAGTCCTACTTACAGCAAGTGGGTCAAAGCAATATTGATATAACTCCATTTAATATAAATGTAAACTACAATACATTTTCATTTAAGTGTAAATAACATCCAGTTAAGCATCCAAAAACATTACATTCAGCTGACACTTAAGTATTTTTTTTTTTTACTTTTTTATGTCATGCATTGACATTTATACATTTTAAAGTGTGGGTATTTTATTTTATTATATTGAAGTGTGGCTGGAACACTTTAGATTAAGGAATACGTTCACTATTAACTAAGAGTTTTCCCTCAATAAACTCTAATTTGCTGCTTATCAATAGTTAGCAATGTAGTTGTTAAGTTTAGGTATTGGGTGGATTAAGGGATCTAATATTGGGATCTATGATATTGTATGGTCATGCAGAATAAGGTAATATGTGTTTAATAAATACTAATAAACAGACAATATGCTAGTAATATGCAAGCTTATAAGCAACTAGTGAATAGTGAGATTTGGTCCTTAAAATAAAGTGTTACCTATTTGATAATATTTACGTTGTAGATTATGGTGGTGAAAGCTGTGCTACTATAGAAGGCTATGGCCGATTTAAATATGCTTTCATAATGCATTACCAAAGCATTGATTTCTAGACGTGATTTCCACAGAGAATGTCATTCTGTGACACAGTTTTGACACCAAAGATGGATTTCACATGCAGGAGGGATTCTCTCCAGGAACCTTGTGTCCATAATGTTAAGGTGGTGTTGAGAGCAGCATGGGGGATGTCGACTCGACACCTCGGTGTCATTAAGTACACTTTAAGAATTCCAAAAAGCCATTTATCACAGTAGGAAGAAGAACGAATTTGCCCTGTTTCACCAACAGAAGACCTAGTGCTGCTAAAAGCATAAGTGCTGATAAATGACTTCTTAAATGCTACTTTTAACACACAACCTCCTGTCCTTCACAAAGGAATAGCACACTTTAGCACACATTTAGGCCACATGCTGCCCCGTGTCTAAGATCATGAAGTGCAAGCGTGAAGGTGTAGCTCTCTGATCTATATTGGGTGGCCATCCATCCAGTTTTGAAACATCACGTCTGTCTACCGGTGCAGGCTTTGCCATATTTTAAGATTGCTATTTTATATTGATACAATGGTATATAATAAAAAAAAAAGCAATGCTATATTCAGGTTAATATGACATACTGTACAGTACACTTTAGACAAAATATAGCACCTCTCATCAACATAGTGACATTTCTTTCCTGCATTTTTGAGCAAATTGAGTGAGTCAATGATTTAGCAAGTCATTCATTAATACGTTTCTAAATTTGGAAATGCATAATAGTATACTACTCTAACTATTTTAGCATACCTTTTCATGGCAAAAATAGTAAGAATAGGATTGTGGGGGCAGCTGTGACCTAATGGTTAGAGAATTGGACTTGTAACCCGAAGGTCGCAGGTTTGAGTCTCGGTGCTGGCAGGAGTTGTACAGTAGGTGGGAGGGAGTGAATGAACAGAGCTCCCAGTTGCTCCCTGGGCACTGGATATAGCTGCCCACTGCTCCGGGTGTATGTTCACAGTTTGTTCACTTCTCACTGCTGTGTGTGTGCACTTCGATGGGTTAAATGCAGAGCATCAATTCCGAGTATGGGTTATCATACTTGGCAAATGTCACCACTTAAATCTTAAAATTAAAATCTTAAAAAAATCCTAGTACGCGATTTAGAAATCAGCAAGCCACTTGCTCCCTTTCTGAATGAATCAGCTGTTTTGAACTAATTGGTTGAATTAGTAAATTAATTATTCACATATTAAGATTTGCCACCACCTACTGTTTTAGTTTCATATTTAAAGAATCATTTCATAGTTTTATATTTATTCTATTTTATATTTAAAACATTAATTTCATAACATTATTTATGCAATTGTAACTGTAGTGTAAATGTATTCATGGCATCTATTTTTTTTATTTTATTTTTAATGTATTGTTTTCATAACATTATTTATGCAATTGTAACTGTGCAAAGATGGATTTAATTTATTTATTTATTTTTACTTTTATCATATTGATTTCATTTGATGGATATCAGCCATATAATGCAAATATTTATTCTTATTAATACTGATTTCATTTGATTGATATTAGCCATATGGTTACTTATTATTCAAATTGCATTTATTAAGTGAATTTAAGAATTCACTGTACATGAAAGATGACACATCTCCTTTACTAAGGATAGAAAAACTACCCTTATAAAGGTAAACAAAAATAAAAATTAATAAATAAGGGGTAAATATTGTTACTTATTTGGAAAAGATCATTCCTGTCATTTCTGATATAGGATTATTTTTTCAGTTTTTATCGTGGCTTCACTGCAAAGCCTCTTTATAGAAATGACCACCATATATCTGAGGCTGTGTATGCATGAACCTCTTTTTATATATTTGTACACGCTTCCCCACAGATGTAGCCATCATAAGAGTATTATCCAAAGTTGACATTCACACGTTACGGCTAACCGCTGTGGTGCACACAATTTCCCAGGGACTGAGGCAGCAATGGGGCGAAAAGACGAGTTGACCGCGTGTATTTTTAACACACCAGTTATATAACAGCACGCCAACAGCCCAGTCATTTAAATGGTACAACTCATGTGCTATGTAGAGTGGGAACCGCTGAAGCAATGCAATGGGCCCCTGCTGTAGCGCGAGCAAAAGGTTAACACAGCAGGGGGAATTAATGTCTTAATGACACTATAATGAATGGGGAAATATGGGCGCAATGAGGAAATATGTGTCAGTGAAGAGAGAGGACACACAAATGCATTAATTATCACCCACACGGCCCAGCGGATGCTGGGAAAGACAGTCCAGTAATGAGAGCGATGAGAGTACGGTGCATTACCTCTGGGAACGAAGAGAGGTGCTGGGGGTTTTACATGTGGAAGAGAGGGCCGTGTGTAAATTAAGGGGCTTTGTTATCACATTTATTTATTTATTTATTTTTTTTTCAGTGATTCTCCAGATGTTCTCCAGAAATTGCCTTTCATAAATCAACATTCTACAACTTCCCTTACAAAAAAAGTAGCATGGCACGGTGAAACGTACAATGTTGATATATTTAAGGGTGCTTTCACACTAGCACTTTTGGTCCGCTCCCGGGTTCGATTGACGTCAGAGTTCGGTTCGTTTGGATGATGTGAACGCTGTCTTCCGAACTCAGGTGCACATCCGTGAACCGTATCCGAGTCTGCTTAAAAAAGATGGTCTGGGGTACGGTTCATGTGCACTCCAGTACAGTTCGCTGCTGATGTGAACGCAATCGTACCAAATCGCGGAAGTGAACCACTATTAGTGACTTATTATTTGATAAAAATGTGTGTTTGTGTTTCACTCACTTTCCAGACGAGTGTGACTAACGTGCTGCAAGCAGAGTGCTGTATATCTCATTTCTGTTCGCCTTCAGCGTTCTTTAGAGCATTTGCAGTGCATTCGTAAGACAGACGTAAGAGACTTTATGTATCGAAGCCTTGTAAACAAAAAAGAATGGTTCAAAAACGTAAATATATAAAAGTGCAGAGAGCATTGTGATGCATTTGCTGCCTTCTCCTGCGCCGTCGTTACTAAGCAACGGGGTAAACAGCTGCTGGCTTGATGACGCAAACAAACCGGGGATCGGACTCAAATATTATAATATGAACACAGTCCAGCGGGGGCAGGGGGAGGGGGGAGCAATCGAACTCGGGTTCGGACCAGGCAAGCGTACCAAGTGTGAAAACACCCTAAATGTAGAATAGGACTGGGTTAGATAACCTTCCACCTTAATTTTTTTTATCTTGATGTGTAGTAGAAGGCATGAATGGTCATGCTTTTCTTCATTTTCTTATTTCATCTGAATATCAACATTTGCAGGATAGTGAAATGACACTGTTTTGAGTTAAATTGATAGAATTTTGTGTCTCTGGAAAATAATGATCATGTGACATTGTATTAAATATCAAAGTTTATTTATTTATTTATTTATTTATTTAAAAGATAAAATTAGACATAATACTTGTAATTGTTGGGGCTATTATTCAATCAGGCCTGCTATAATTACCTAAAACTAAAGCCATAAAAAAAAACATTTTGTTAGTTCATATGAAATAAATGTTAACTGAAATTAAATAAAATATAAAGCATTAATTAATTAATAATTAATTATTTTAATTCGCCCAGTTGCCAAGGCAACATTTTCATTTAGTTTAATTTGATAAATAAAATACCTAAAATTAAAATAAACAAAATCTATAGACATACCTATAGACTACAGACAAAAACTACTATATATATATATATATATATATATATATATATATATATATAAATGGAAAATGTAAATAAATAAAAAAACTGAATAATTTGTTGAGATATTTTTCATAAAGGTTATTCATAAATGCGATTTCAATTATATTGCAGTGTTGCTATTATGACATATATACAGTTAAAATAAGGGCCATTTTGGTCAATTAATTATGACATATAATCAATTAAAATATGGGCTATTTTTGGCCAATTAATTTATTAATATAAACATATATACTACATACATAGTGAAATAATTGATACTTTATTATCATTATTAGTGTTGTTGTTGTCTGTCATGTTTGCAAGTAATTCTCCTAACGCTAATAACACACAATTTATGCAATCTTGTGTCTCAAGTACATCTTGACTAAGGATTGTTTAGATATTTGTACTGGATAACACGATAAAAATACCTAGTAAGAAAATGATTTACAAACTGTAATATTGCACTCACGGCACAGAGAAAAAAAAAGTTTTAAGTTTCTCTCTTTTCTATGATCATTTATTTTAGTGCCACATTTGGTCACATGAGACCATTTCTTTGTCCTGAAGAAGCTAAGAGATATTTTTAAAGATAGCTAATGCTTGTAAAGTAAATTTATCAAGTAGACAAATAAACAGAGTGAAAGTCAAGTAGGCCAGTTTACTTGCTCAGAAACGCACTGATTCAAAGCCATGGCCTAATATCACAGCAGGTGCGAAAGTAAATAAAAAACGATCCATTTTAAATCAATGCGAGCAATCGGACATGCTCACCCATGTAAATCCTCTTTTTCCTTTTTTTAGTGAACAAGCCTCCAATTCAAAATGCAAGTCATCTCAAAAGATGTGTCTTCTTCCAGATCATCCAGGCATGAGATCTGACTCAAATAAACATGAAGACCTTTTTAAAACGCTGTGCATCGTTTTGATGTGCGCTGTGGGTGGCTCGATGATGAAAGCTCTGGATTATCTCAGGCTGAGGTTTACTACAGCACTTACACCTCAGCTTTTATATGCGTTAATGATGCGTTGAGACTCTTTTGATATTAGTGGGACAGGATGCATTCTGTCGAGGCCAATCAAAACCACATCTGTTGCATTTTGAAGCTTCATTATTGAAAAATAGTACACATTCGCATTGATTCAAGTAGAATTGTTTGTTAGAATGTGTTAAAATTAGTCGTTTTATTTGTACATGCACTATGGCATATATATATATATATATATATATATATATATATATATATATTTTTTTTTTTTTTTTTTTTTTTTTGCCAATCATTTATTTCAGAGCCCCAAATGAAGATACTGCAAAGACATTATACTACATTGTTGTGGCAGACGAGTGTGTTTTATTTCTGTATCATTAAGCTCAAGCTCACACAGGACACTTTCTTTAGCTTGCAATATGTTTTACAGAAACTGTTGATCAAGAGGTACTTTCAGCTTACACTGCTTGTATTACAGGAAACAGATCAGGGACATTTTAATTGTTTTGTTGCTGTGTTATTTGGCTAGAATTAATAGAGCGTGTGTGAGAACATAATGTAGCATGTCGTGGTGTTTTTGCATTTACTCTTTAATGTATTTCACAAAGACAACATGGCAGTCCTGAAAGAGGTCTAAGAGGAAGCGCAGAGTGGAAGCCACCTGTCTCTTTCCAGCTCCAAGGTTTTACAGCTTTGTGGCCATATGCTGCTATAAAAACAGCACAAGACACATACAAGAAAAGCATCCAGCCCTTTCTTCCTTACTCAAGTCTCTGGACAGGCGTCGTCTGTCAACATTTTGATATCTGTATGCGTAAGGTCAAGGGTTGGAAATACAGGCCTATCACGCAGCACAACAAAAGCTATGCTTTCATGAGCAAGCTGTGTAAGACGTGGGTGGCCTACGGTTTATGTTTCACTTGAGATTCAGTATATCACAGCAGCTCAGCTAAACTCAACTGACCCCATCAGGAAGATCAAAATACTTGCTTCCGGTGTGTTGTTCGAACATCCCAGATTTTCTATGATTAGACTGGAAACTATACGAACAACAAATGCTTTACAAATATAAACATAACAATGTAAGCATTTATATATATATATATATAATATATATATATATAGATATATATATATATATATATATATATATATATATATTATATATATATATATATAATATGTGTGTGTGTGTGTGTGTGTGTGTGTGTGTGTGTGTGTGTGGGTGTGTGTGTGTGTAATCATTAATACCAATTATAATTAATAATATAATATAACAATTAATAATATTTCATAATAATGAAATTATCATATTTGCAGAACTATTAAATAAAATTAAATAATAACAAAGTTATAATGTAAAAATATTTTTTTTAATCTATTTCGTGTTTTTTTTATTTTATTTAAAAGTTTTAATTATTTTAGTTGTTGTTGTTGTTATTTTTATAAACAATTTTGTGATGTGTGAGTATTATATATAAATATTTTTATTACTACTAATTATTATTATTATCATCATTATTATTATTATTATTATTATTATTATTATTATTATTATTATTATTATCATCATCATCATCATCATCATTATTACCCAATATAAATTATTATTTTTGATATTACTTGCAAACATGATGGGTAATAACATAATAATAATAAAATAACAATCTTAATAAAAAAAATACAAAAATATAATAATAATAATAATAATAATAATAATAATAATAATAATGTTATTATGTTAGTATCGAGTGGCAACCTCCCGCTCTCTCGTGAAGCCAACAAGGAAGTGACTAAAACTGCAATTCATCTACTGGCCGCTAGAGGCTGGCTGCAAAAGGGAGTCAGGCCCATAGACTCCCCATGTTAAAATGCCCAACTTTACCGCAGAAAAAAAAATGTGTTTACAGCCTGGTTCAAAAAATATTTTGGTCTATACAGCTAATTTTGCCCTTCAGGACAACTGTGAGGGGGTGAATTTTTTTTTATAACTCATCCGTTTGAATTATATTAAGCCTTAAAGTTCTGCATAATTAAGGGCGTGGCCATTTGGGTGACTGGTGGACTGTGCTGAGTGTGCCCGCTCTGCACACTTTGAGCTTCAAAAAATCTCTTCAGGAGTCTACGGGTGACGTCACGGACAATACATCCATGTTTTTATACAGTCTATGGTTAGTACCTGTTAGGTTTGCAAGTAATATGAATAATATTACTTGCAAATATATTGGATAATAATAATATTAACAATAATAATAAGAATTTACATATTTGCATAATTATGTTATTTGTTTTTGTTAATGGTTTATTATTATTGTTGTTGTTGTTATTCAGTCTTTTTTACACATTGCATAATTGTGTTTACAATCACCATCATAATGGATATTATTAATGCTTTTTAATAATATGAAAAAATATGTTACAATTAATAGATTAAAAAAACATATTTAGAATTTTAACTTTATGATATTCCATTTTTTTTCTCAGTAATAAAGGTCAATTTCTCTCCAAATAAAGCAGATATTACACTCTTTCAGGATGTGTCGCTTTCCATCTAACACAACATTATCTGTGGCCATACAGAGGATGATAATATCCCTCCTGAGCAGGTGCAGCACATGAAATCACATCGGACCACTCCCAGTTTAGAACTAGAGGAAATCTGCTTTCACAAGAACCACGGCGACAGACGATACACTAGCTCTACAATCACACCAATCAGCCGCTCAACTTCTTCCAGGCCTCCAGTGCAGGAATCCAGTCCCTCTTCAAAGGTAATTAGTCTTCATATTGTGGCATGTCCCATCCAGTTTGCCCCACACTGCTCTAGGGAACGCACACACGGACATGGTTAATAGGCTCTGTTAATGAGCCAGTCCTTTATTATCAATCTTACGCCGGACCTCCAGTTTATGAGAACAGCATGCTGTGGAACGCTCTGGGAGAAAACGTGCTATAATTGTTATGTACATATATGGAATGAGCGTCCGCAGAGGAACAGCGCCGTTCTGATCATGAGAACAAGTGTCCTTGTTATATGGCGAGGGCTGCTAATTTAAACCCAGCCACACACTATATGCAGACTCGATTCCAGGCCTTTCTAGAGGGGAACGCTGCCCTCTTTGTCCTCCACCACCTGGTCAAAATACTAACAGCTGACTTGCTTGTGACCTCCACAATGGCTATAAATCATATCTCACCTCTACCAGATCCGTTTACTCACCCTCCTCTCCATTCGCCGCGAGCCAGGAGCCATCTATAGGATGCAAGATCATAGCCAGTTTTACTCGCTATCTTTCTCAAATAAGTTTCAGATGTTGTCCAAAAGAAGATTTGCTTTGATAATATGACAAATATTGTGTCATCGACCAAGATGGACACCAGTAATGTTTTTTTTTTTTTTAAGGCATGTTTATAAAAATGACTTAAATGTCATAATGGAACTATGGTCTATTCCTGGCTTAGTTTAAGCCCAGTCTGTGAAACCAGGCCTAAATGTAATACTGAATAACAGACTACAATTAAAATTAGTACTTTACATGTACGTCACATGTTAGTCAACACAACAAAATAAATGTACTTGATGATACAAGATTATTAAAATAATGATTTAAGATGCACTTTTAAGTAAAAAGGCACAGAATTTCATTATAATGACTTCTTTCATCTTCTTTCATGTTTGACAGAAGAGAGAAAGTTGGTTTGGAATGACATGATGTTGCATAAATGATCACAGAATAATCATTTTTGAGTGAACTGTCCCTTTAACATTTAAATGGAGTCCTGACTCAGCTTCAGCTCAGTGAACATGCTTCATCACTCAAATAAAGCCTTATAAAAATGGAAAAGAATATGATGATGTTCCACTTGAAATGCTTTACCTTGCATTGAAAGACAACCTCCTACACGACAAATCAGCTCTGCTTGCTTATAAACAACGCAAGACCAACCGTGAGTGCCTCTTTAGCACCGCTGCCAAAATCATGAGCAAGCGTTCATCAGTAAATGTCAGTTTATCCACATCTTGCTACAATAATGACTTAATGAACACTGGAATTATCACAGTGTCTTAACAGAAAAATAAAAAATCATGTCAGTCTGTGAAAGTCATGGAGTCTTTGAATAATGTGCTCTAGTTGACATATTCGGCATAGCATTGAGTTTATAAACCAACGGATGACTAAACGCTGATCAGTGTTGGGGAAAATTACTTTTAAAAGGAATGCATTGCAATATCATGTTACTCCCTAAAAAAGTAACTAATTGCATTACTAAGTTACTTTTTATAGAAACCCGAGTTACTTGTAATGCGTTTCCCCCAACACTGATGCTCTGGTTTTAGGGACTGCATCAATGACCTTACAGGGATTTGTAAAGGACATCAGGCACTCAGCTCTGGTAAATTTCCTGCACGTTTAATTAAAAAGCGCAGAGAGGCCTCTCGCTGGCGACATGGACTCCTGCAGACTGACATGAACCTTCACTATCTGCATTCAGACCCCAGGGTAGAGGCGCAGGAAACTCGCATGTGATCGTCTCTCATTACTTCTTATCTCACCGCATCGCCTACGACAACCAGGAGCCTGCTGCGAATTCCTTGTTATGTAAAACTTGTAACCTGTCAAAACCAGAGCCAAGATGGCGTCCGCTGGTCCGGACAGCCAGGCAGGCGGTTTCTCCAGCTTTTATTGAGAGTGGCAGCAGCTGGGACGAGGGTGCGTTTGTGTCGTAGCCGCGGGGGGATTTTCAGCGACCACAGCAATTACAGCCGACGTGACACATTCAGCGCTCCTCCGGGATTGACGAAACCACCAAATTGACTTGGAAAACGGCAAAAAATTAATCTCGGTGCAGTTATGACAGCCACAGTACGCATTGCTGCCCTAATAAACCTAGTGCATCCCTAGTGCCATAAAGTGTGGCGATTCGCAGGGAACGTAAGTCGTAAGTAATGACTATATCGCATGCTTGTGAAACTTACGTGACAAACGTAACCGCTGGTTAGCCGTACGCTATAAATGTCTCCCAAAGCCCTCAAGGAAGGCAGGGGAAAAGACAGATGTTACATTAATGCTACTCTACTCTAACACACACACACATACACACACAAGCCAGAGAGCAACTGATAAAAACGACTTTTTCAGAAAAGCACTGCTGTTGCCTCCAGCACAAAAGCTTCACATCAGAAATGTGAGTTAATTTCTAATAATGGCATGATCCCTGACATCTTTTTGATACAGATACACACACACATTTGTAAGTATTTCTGACTCTCAGAAGCCAGGTGGATCCCTGGGTTGTGGATTTGCTGATCTTTGAACCCTTCAGGATTTTAGAGTCAAAGCTCCACAGACCCCTACAATGAACAATTTGACCATGAACTACATCCCACCCTGTACCTTCACCCGGGGGTGGATGGGGTGGAGAGGTGGGATTCTCCGACCTACATGAGCACCCTGTCATGTGAAGTACTGTAAGTCAACGCATATCAACGTATATTAATTAATATCAAAAAGAAAAATCTGTTTGTACTATGTGTTAGGGGCAGTCAGACTTCCAGGAGGGAAAGAATATAAACAAATAGAGACATACAGTAAAATAATATAAAATAAAATAAAATAAATACATTTAAATTGTAATAAAGGTGGTGAGAAGTCAAACTGTTACAGAATGCAGAAATATAAATAAATGCTTATTCTTTTTACATAATATGCTTATATTTTGTATCATCAGCATATATTTAAAAAACATACTGTAGCATAGAGAAATCTACTTGTACTATGTATTGTACTAAGTATCTAGTTGTACTATGTACAACTAAATTTAGTTGACTTTCAACATAAAAAAAAATCTAGCTAAAATAAATCATTTGCAACCTCTTACCTTAAAAAAAAAAAAAAAAAAAAAAAAAAAAAAAAATCAGTGTATAATATAGTCCTAGAAGTTATTTCTGAGATAAACTGAAGAGGAATTGTGAAATCGTGGATTTTGTGCTGAAACACTATTTCACTCAAATAGTATACAAATATCTGCATCATCAAATCCATTCAACAGTTCTGGTCAAAGAGGGTGACTTTAGGGGTCAATTTTGTGGTCAAGGGTCGTGTAAGTCGTGTCACATGGGTTAAACTGACAGACTGAACAAACACAATGAGCTAGCAACTTAATGAAGATTAAAAAGAGCAGCACATCCCAAATATATCAATATCACACATTCATATGTGTGAGGAATGTCTCTGACGAGTTGTTTTGAGTCACTTAAAAGGCACCAGTATTCAAAGATTGGTAATTCTTTGTCACTTTAAAACCTCACAGATTTACAGTGATGCCTGTGTTCTTGGTAAACTAGGATTTGGTCTGACAGAACATCTTCCCTGCTTTAGTTGATCTGTGCTCATCATAAATAAATAATGCTCCATTTTCATTTCCTCTGCAATCTCATAGGAAAATGAATGTTGATGGCTTGAGGAATTTCTATCAATATTTCACCCTTAAGCAAGTGTATTTTTCTCCATCTTTATACTCAAGACAAGCAAATTAATTCAGAAATGCTTTGACTGGAAGTAAGTGGCTCCATACAGTTAAACCAACATCTCTGTTTCTTCTTACAGAGAGGCCTGTACACTGTAAAAAATGCTGGGTTGTTTCAACCTAACTTTGGGTCAAATATGGACTAACTCAAATTTTGGGTTTAAATTTTAATTTGAAAATTTAACCCAACAGCTGAGTTAGTCCATATTTGACCCAAAGTTGGGCTGAAACAACCCAGCATTTTTTAGAGTGATAGTTTCCCGCTCCCTGGAGACATCTGCAATATGACAGCGGCATCTTCATTTTGACTGGTGTCTAATGTAGCATGAAAATTCAATCCCCTATTTCAATACAGAGACATGTGAAAGCTATCAGATGAAGAAATAAAACTGCGCTATCCTAATCTAAGCCATTAAACATGTGAGGGTAATAAGTCACAGTCCTTCTAATGGAAAATAAAGGAGTGAAAAATTCAGGAATACTGAGGCTAATTGGTGGCAAGTAAGGGGCTTGAGGTGGCAGTGAGCAATGGTGTCCGCAGACCAACAAACTCGCAAACATGCAAAATGCACCAAAAAAGGCATGTGTTTAAGGGGTTAGTTCTCTCAGAAATAAAGGAAATAATCGGGTCTTTGACCCAAGTACATGTAATTTCAAAAATATTTATATTGAAATAAATAAATTGATTCACTCATTCATTCATTAATTAATAAAATTGTTCATTATTTACTGTACTCACTTTCATCTTAAAAAGAGTACTTTAATAATATAAAAGACATGTAATGCAATGAAATTGTAAATTGTAATTGGAAATAAAATGGATTAAATTAAAAATAAATTCAATTAGCATTTATTAATTATTTTTCATTTTTGACTTGCTTAATTAGAACTTAAGAACATCTTTATAAGTAATTTCAAAATGACTGCTATAACACTCTTAAAAATAAAGGTTCCAAAATGGGGTTTTAACTGCAATGCCATAGAAGAACTTTTCAGTAAGCAGTTCTTAAAAGAACCATTGTTTCTATTGTGAAGAACGTTTTAATGATCTCAAGATCCTTTTGTGGAATGAAAAGGTTCCATGGATGGTAAAGGTTCTTTGTGGAACCATTGATGCCAATAAATAACCTTTATTTTTAAGAGTGTATAATTCAAATTTAAAATAAACTTTTTAGTTTCATGACATTATAACAAACTGTATGTAATGTTTCAAACACTAAATTGCAATAAAAATTCAAGTGTATCATAGTTTAATTTTATATTAAAATGCTTTTTTGTCCGACTTAAGTAGGATGCAAGTGGGTCAAAGATGAAAAAAGGTTTTTAATGTTCAAAACCAATAAAAGTTTAATAACACACATACTGCGCTGCTAAATATTCACACAATCACTACAGCTGTTATTTACAATTCCGCTTTTATAATATCCCAGTGCATCTCCTCTTCAATCAATACCTGCACTAGTGATGAATTCGACTAGCAGCAGATCTAGCTCTGTGTGGCCAATTATAATCCCAGTTTTAGTCTCCGCTCTCTTTCGGCATATGCAGCGTTTCTGGGAGGGACATGAGCTTTGGAAGCTGACAAAGACCTTTGACCTAAAATCCCCCAACAACCTTAAGTTCCAGATGGAGAGGAAGTGCTGGAAGGTTCTTGAGTTCCACGCTCCGTACCCTCACCTTATTACAGCAACAGCTTGTGTTTGGAGAGCTCTTCCAGCAGAGCCTGACCTCATTTGGCAGACTGGCTTTGCCTCAATGGGCCTCGTGAAATGTTGCTCCTACTGTGATATGAAGGAAAAATAACTTATGGATGATCTGTGTAGTTATTACTGACTTCCTCCTAAGAACGAAACTGTACACATTTGGTCTCATTCACCATAACTGTCTGAAAGTGTTCCTATACTGATGTGCACAGAAGATTTCTGCATTCAGAACAGGTGCATACACACCTTGATGTAATGTTCATGTATTCAGATTATCAGTTATTCACCTATAAATGATAGTCATTTGGAATAAGCTGGAATGAGAATGTATAGTAACTTAAATAAATAAATAAATAAATAATAGAAAAAAATCATTTTAAATAAACAAAAATATATAGGCAATAGTATAAATACATAAAAATAAATAAGCATCATAAAAGACATAAAAAAACACACAGGAGGAAGTCCACAAATAAATATGTCAGCTGTGAGATAAGGATGTAGTGACTTAAACATGAATGAAAATAACTAAAAAATAGAACAAAAGAAAAAAAAAAGAAAAACAAAGAAAATAAAAAATAAATAAATAAAAATAAATAGGCAAAAAGTATATATAAATGAAGTAAAATTAATGAATAAGCAAAGGTCCTCAATATATGTCAATTGCAAGACAATGAGAATGTATAGTCACTTAATAATACATAAAAATAAATAAAAATAGAACAAAAAATAAAACTGTTAAAGAATACAGATGCCACTTATTCCCAAGCTCTTTTGTTCACTTTTTTCCTTTAATACTTCAAAAGGAGACACATCCCTCATCATCTATTTACAAGTCCGCATGCAAGCTGATGTGGCTCTAAGGCTTTTGAGAAGTTTTGAATATCAATACGACAACATGGCATGCTCAGAATATCACCAATTAGTCAGTGTGTTTGCTCGAGTCGAACAGCAGACTAGGCTCTAGTGCAACAGACTGTCAAATAACATGGAACAAAATGACAAAACGGTGCAGGTAATTTGGTTGTGCAGTTGTCACCGTTTTGTCTCTCTTTAGTTTTGCTGTAGCAATGCAAATTTGGGCCAAACTAAAGCAGCTTGAGTAAAAACACGAGTATGAGAGTACAGATGACATTTGAAATGGCACTGACACACTTTGCACTGCTGTATAAATATCTGTGTTTATTGTTCCAAAACAAATCAATTTTGTCTTGATATACTTCACCAAACCAAGGCAAAAATCGAAATAAAGGATTGGAATTTGTGTCATGTCAGTCTCTGCATTAAACAAAACAGGCCAGACATGAGCCACAGATGACAAGAGCAGAAAAGAGGAGATTAATGGGTCTGAAATTGATTTCTTAAGCTCCTCTCCGTTCAGCACAGAGCCAGTCAAACAGGATTTACCTTCACTCAGAGAAGCCCATCTGTCTAGAGTACGTCCTCTCAAAAGGAGCATGTGTCTCTCTGACCCGAATGTCCCTGTTGAGCATCAATACTGGTCCAGATACAGCCCGCAGACTCACAGCTGTGTATGAGCGGACGTGGGGAACATGGCCTACATGAGCACTGCCAATGCAAAAGGCCACGTTGGCCCATTTTTAGTGCTACATGAGTGTACCTACCTATACCTAAACTTGGTCAGCCAGTCTTAGAAGAAAGACTATGGACACAGAATATATTACAGTACATCCATATGCTGTATTCATCCAAACACACAAAGCTTATTTATGTTCAAACCAGTACGTTACTGCTTTTGTATGGTTTGTGCTATTATTTGTGCTGCTATTGATGCGATCTATGATACCTAAGAGGACGCTTCATCTCTTGCTTTTTTGCCATTTTTAACAATTTCAATAATGCATTTTTATTTTTGTATTTTATTTTTTGCATAATTTAATAATTAAAGAAACAGTTCACACAAAAATGTAAATTGTGTCATTATTACTTGACTCGTCATGTTCTTTCAAATCAACATGGCTTTCTTTCTTCCATTAAAAACAAAAAAAAGGAGAAATTTTCCATTCACCGAAACTGTACTAATGCATTCAAGCTTCAAAAAAGGATTAAAAACTACCATAAGATGTACTTTTTTGACACGTTATGTGTCTTATTATAGTTTTGTGTCATTTGTCTATAGCTTCTCAAAATCAAATAACCTTTTGAAGGCATCAAGTATTCCCTTGTGATAAAGACGCGCTTAATTGCACTGAATGTGCACTTGAAGTGTACTTTAAATCTCAAAGTATATTTTTTAGGATAATATAACATTTATGAAATAAATGATCACTTAAGTGTACTTAAAGTGTACTATGTTTCTTAACATACTTAAGTACACTTAATAATAATGTCAAACCAAATTTGTCTTGATATACTTTACAAAACTGGGGCAAATCTCAAAATAAATTGAAAATTTGTGTAATGTCAGCCGCTGCATTAAACAAAAGAGGATAGATATCTATCCTCTTTTTTCTTAAATTATTTAGTCAATAATGTGACAATAAAAGTCATTAAAAAATTGCATTTAATATAAATATAAACTATAATACATATTGATTTAATTACAATTAACATGCAATAAAGTAAAACACATTCAGTTTGCACTTAAGTATATTCTTTTAAAGTATATTATTTCTAGAACAAATGCTCTTTTAAAAAAAATGTTAAAGTGGAAATAATTTTTCAACAAGGGTCTCTTCACTTTACTGCAAAACCATCATGGTACCCCATATACAACAAATTAATGAATAAATAATAGTAATAGTCATAAACTGTAAAATAATAAAGAAGACTATTTATATGTTCATTTGAAAACAATCTAGTAAGATTTAAGATTACGTATACTGATTTACAAACAAACACTTGTTCAATTCTTAAATAAATAAAAATCATATCTTTTGGTTAATATGCACAACCGAATGGCACTGACAACCCTTCAACAGCACTGACAGCCACTTCAAACACTGACAAAGAGAAAACCCTGAATATTGTTTCACAAAATGGTTCATTAAAAAAATTACAGTCTGAGCACAGATGTAATTGAGATACTTAGCTAAATGTGGTAAAAAAAAAAAAAACACATAATTCATCAAACAGAACCTGGTACATAAAACATGAGAACGTAGCATCAATTATTTATCCTGCTGTTGGATTTCATTAATGGAGACAGCATGACTAAACGAGTTAAAGTCAAGATGTACCTCAAATTCTGAATGACACACAGCAATCATTTGAGCTAATTGAGGAGAGCTGGGAAATACTCAAAAAAAGGGGGAGAGAGAGAAAGAGAGAGAGAGAGGGATGTAGAATGAGAAGCAGAAATGAGGGCTTACATCAAGTGCTGGTCAATGATGATAACCACTCCATATTCATTCTACAGTATAAGAGGAGAGCGCTATAAACCCAGGAAGAGAGACAATGGGTTTTCATTTGGCCATATTACAGTAACTGACCTTGGGAAGGCACTCTTCCTCTACAACAGATTCCCCCAAAGCCAATTACTCCATAATGAGTCTCGTTGAGTGGCTCTGGAGGTGGGGTTGGGCTGTGCGTCTCCAGCACACGCGGGACTGTTTTCTTGCATTGTTAATCCCATTAGCCCTCCAGCAACTACTTTGATATTTAACGTTCTTGATTTTGCAAGCTATTTTTTACACCTCTATTTCTCTCTTTCTCTTCTCCCCAATTTGTTTCGAGTTGTGCAATTAAATAAAAAAAATTTTAATTAATATTTTTGTATTATATATTTTAGGGGTATTTTTCACAAAAATGTGAATTTTACCCTGTGTTTTTCTCACTTTTGAGATTTTATGTGTGTATGTGTTTTTTTTTTTTGTTTTGATGAATACAATCAGTTATGTTCAAAAATGTCATGGCTCTTCCAAGTCTTATAATTGAATTGGTTTTGTGTTTTTGTTTTGAAGTAAAGTGAATTGATTCATCATAAAAGATGTTGATCAATTCCTACTTTGCTATATTGTGCCAAAACATTGAAATTGCAGTTCATATTCTTTCCATTCAGTTCTTTTCCCACTGTATTTCATGCCAGAGAAATTGAGTTACAATAAAACAAAGTGGTCTGACATCGAATCTTTGGCTAATCACTCTTAAGCTCCTAAATAAAGTGTTGCTTACTGCAAAGCAGAAAGGAGTAATAAGTGCTGTACTTTAAGGTCTCTTTCCCCTGGTTATTAGTATGTTTTAATCAATACAATCACAAGTGGACAGAGTTAAATACAGGTGTAACATGTTATGAGCTTGTCCACTCTTGACCACTTCCAGAGGTAGTCAAATACAACTGGATTGTTTTCATTGTGCTGATGCTCATTTGGTTGAATACACTCAAGCAGCTTCAAAAAAAACCTATTTAATGCACATTAACCTAATACATAAGCATTGTGGGACGTTTTTGAGTAAGTGCACCAAAACAATTAATCCCAACTTTTTCATGTTGTGCTAAAACAGCAATATTGCCGTAACCATTTTCCCCATTCATATCCTTTTCATGCGCTTCCTTTCTCACTTTATTTCTCTCTTTCCGTTCCCCCGAATCATCTCAGCCAAATCAAATCATACAATCAAACAAAGTGGTCTGAAATCGAATCGTTGGCTAATCAGTCTTAAGCTCCCAAATAAAGGGTCACTCATTTTGAGGTGGAGAGGATTTTGGGAGGTAATAAGTGATGTTCTTTAAGGCATTTTTTCACCTGGTAATTAAGATGTGTTTTAATCAATACGATCACAGGTGGACAACATTAAATGCAGGTATAAACGGCGTCTACAATGTTTTGTGCTTGTCCACTCAACCACTCAACAAGGTAGTGGAAAACACATTCAAATAGGACTGCTCTCATAGTGTAGATGCTCATTTGAGGTTGAAAGTGTTCAAACAGCCACAAAAGTCAATCAATAAGTGTTGCATAACATGCTAAAGTGCTGTACTTTAAAGGGTTAGTTCACCCAAAAATTAAAAATTTAAATTCTGTCATTAAGTACTCACCTTCATGTCATTCCAAACCCTGTAAGACCTTCATTCATCTTTGGAAAACAAGTTAAGATATTTTGATGAAGTCCGAGAGCTCTCTGCATAGACAGCAATGCAACTGAAATGTTTCCAGGCCCAGAAACATAGTAAGGACATTGTTAAAATAGTCCATGTGTTATCAGTGGTTCAACCACAATTTTACAAAGCTAGGAGAATACTTTTTGTGCACAAGGAAAACAAAAATAACTTTATTCAACAATTCTTCTCGTCTTATGGGTTTGGATCGATATGAGGGTGAGTAATTAATGAGAGATATACATTAATTTTAATTTTTGGGTGAACTATCCCTTTAAGGGTAGAGTTCACAGAAAATTGAAAAGTCAGTCATTATTTTCTCATCCTCAAGTTGTTCCAAACTTGTATGAGTCTTTGTTTTGCTTGACACAAAAGAATACATTTTGAACAGATGCCATTAGCCATTGACTTTCACAGTGTGAAAAAAAAAAAAAAAATAAAAAAAAAACTTCAAATCAGATTAACACATAAGGACACTGAAGAAAATGAACTCTGCAGTTAGAAGACTCAAGCCAATGGACACATTGAAACACTGGTTGGCTCGTAGCAGCAGTTGGAAATGGAGGTCCAGACGCCAATGGCCATGATGGCCAATAGTAGCATCCATGGCCAGTCAATCGTCAAGAATTTGGCCGAGCTTAACAAATGCAGTTCCCACATTTATCCACCTCATTTATCAGCAGACATATTCGGCAGTTGGAAAAATTCCATCATAAATTATAGTGTATTACTTTACAAGAATGCCTTCAAATTGCACCGCAAAAGAATGATAGTGTGTCTCCATGGCAACAACCCAGCAGCCTTTTCTCATAAAGTCCAACGCAGGTATATAAGTCGCGGTTACAGGGTGTGAACGCGTCCATGCAGGAGGCTGATTTATTAAGGCATTTGCATGTAAAAAGTTGCAGTAATTGACACTGGCGGCACCGTATTAAAATACAGCCTGCACAATAGAGCCGGAGACCTTTCCATTTACGCATGAAAACAAATCGGACTGCACCCAGCAGAAAATAAATTCTGACTTGTAAGTAAATACATGTAATTGAGGCAGTGGACTGTTGAAAATGCATCAGGAGCAGGGCCTTTCTGTTATGAGGATATTTATCTTCTCCCACAAACAAAAAGGCCAGGGGAAGCAGAAGGCTGAGGGAGTGCGGTGTGTTTGTGGAGATGTGTGTGCTGCACGTCTCTGTTTGAGCATGTGAGTCGACGGATGCATGACAATTGATCTTTCAGTGGAATTGCAGCCACTTTCTTTTCATTTTGAGACTCGCGTTAGATCGCACACTGATTAGGGGAGGAGCTTCTAGATGTCTTGAGCGTTCATGAGGAGGGGCTGGATATTATACATTACATGTCGTTCTCCTGTCTGCTTCCAGTCCATCATCGGGATATTTGACTGACAATTTGACATCAAACACTGATTTACTGATTAAAACAGTTGCTAACAGACACAGACAGACAGACAGATTTCCATAATTGTGTCTCCTTATTTAAATCTTTTGTGCTAAAACTGTTTAAGATTTCCTTTGGTTAACCCTTAGGGGTCGACAAATGCTGATATGCGTGTTGTGGCACAATCTCCTGATAACGCCGAAAACAACTTAAAATTACACAATTTAAAAAGAAATGTGAACTTGTGATAGGACTGACAAATAAATAAATATAACAAGCCGAATAAGGAAAACATATACTAGACATTAGCTGAAGGGATGTGACACCAAAAACAGAAAGGAAGTAGAAGATCATTTGGAAATCTGAGACGAGGTCAGAAGTACAACAAGTCACTCTCAGGCAATTCTTCAGCTTCTATTGATTTGCTTCCACTGAGATAATAAATTATTAAAATATATTCTCTAAAAAATTAATCACTGTTTAAAAGTCGCCTACTTTTCCCTGAGAAGGGTCGGTAACCTTTAACTAAAAAACTGGTCCACGAAAGTAACCAAAGGGGTTCATTCTCAATGCAGAGGTGCAGGCATTATCTCCACTGGACCAGGTTCAGATGCAGGTCATATCATCTCCGCTGCAATACGTGAGGTCTTTTAATTGAGGATTAATCACAAAGAATTGGATCTGATAATCATTCGTCGGTTATTACACGTCTGATTAACTATGGCTTACCTCACAGTCTCATATGGGAGAGAATTTGATGTGAGAGAGAAGAAAAACATGAAATCGCCTGCAGGATAAAGTCAGAATTTAGATGTTTTTGCTGTGATTGCATGTGCAGCCTTCATCTGTTTTAATATTGTTATTTTGTAAACACGATGCCACCATTGGTACCCAGTGTTCCTATAAACATCAGTCAGACAGTCTGGCATAATTTCATTTTGTTTGGAATAAACAGAAGTGTATTCCCTCAGACTGATTACATGCCCTCAAAGTCTTTCTGCTTGATTCCCACTTTGATGAAATGGCAGGCACTTAATGATGCAGTTGATTTTTACCGCTTGAAGATCAGAGGGAAGTGTAGCTCGATAGCTGAGAAGAATCAGCCGCTCCTCTTAACACACAGACAAGAAAACAGCCATGAATAAGTCATCTAGGCTGCTGCAGGAGAGAATCTGCAAGAAGCTAATTACTACAGTCTCCATTAATGGGACTAAAGAAAGTTTTGCGCAGAGTTCATTTTCTACAATCCTGCTGTAAACTCTGTAATTATGGCCTTTCTCATTATTTTGGTTAAAGGAGACAGGAATAGACCTCTGGTTTGAGACTGATAAGCAAGTACACTTAAGGATGGCGTGCAAAAAAAGTTTGTGAAACAGGAAACGGTTTAATAATTAAAAGAGAAGTTAAGTCATAGAACTAACCAAAAACTATTTATAAGGTGTAGATCTGATAAAAGTGATCATTCTAGTTCACCAAAAAAAAAGACAATTTCACTCTCAACTTTGTCCATGAAACAGAACAGCAAAAATGCTGAATACTTTGCCACTGTTTTAGCTTAAAAGATAAAAAAAAAAAAAAAAAAAAAAAAATATGCAAAAGCAACATAGAAATATAGTAAAATAGATTCAAAAGTCAGTGCAACCAGTTCAGTGATCCAATTTCAAAAAAACAAAAATCAAACACGATTTTCCGGTTTTATCAGTTACCAAGATCAAACTAGACAGTTAAATGACTTTTTTACTTCTTGAAATTTGATATTTTTAGCCACTCTTTTCCCTTGTTAAAAAGAAGTGCGCTTAATTGTTAATTGTACACTTTTAATATACTTTAAATAAAAATATTATTTAAAAAACTGTACTTGCAGATAATAATAAATTATTGAAATAAAAAGCCACTTAACTGTAAAAGTAAAATTTCTTGCTTCTTTTTTAACACACTTAAATGCACCTAATTAAAAAGTGCACTTTGCAATGATGTCAAATTAAAAGTTTTACCTTAAAGTACATATTAAATCCTTATGTAGTAGTTTGTCATACTTTAAAGAAATGTTTATTTAGATTTTTACTAACGTACTTAACCACATGTAAAGTACTTGATTATCATTTTAATTGTAGTATTTGATATTACATTCAAAATAAAAACATTTTAAATTAATATTAAGTTATTTATATTCAATATTTAATTTTAAATTAATATAAACACATGCACAACGCAAAGTTTTAATATAAATTACATATTTTAGTTTATCATAAATGCTTGTCAGTGCATTAAGAATATATTTCAAAGACAACAGAATTATAAAAAGACCCTACTTAAGTGAGTCAGAACGCATAAGGTCAGTTAATTGCTATATATATATTTAAACTATAATAAATGTCATTTAATTGCAAATAACATGCCATTAAGTGTGTGAAAGCAATACATTCAGTTCACACTAAAGTATGTACTTTTAAAGTATAACATTTCCATATAACAGGTGCTCATTTTAAAAGTATGCATATGTAAGTATAAAAGTGTCCTTTTTTTCACAGGGGTACATTCTAAATATTTCAAAACATCAACATCTCAAGATTACAATTTGCAATGCTACGAGCAACAAGCAGAGCGTCCAGAGACCCCTCAGAAGAGTCCTGCTCATTTCCATGCTTTGCTTCAGCCAGGAGCGGCTCCTCCACAGGCAGCGCTGTATCTCTGCCAGCAGATGTAAAGTCGCTGCGCGCTGGAATACATCCAACAGAACATTTCAAAACAAAACCAACATTTTCAAGCAAACATGTTAATCCCCACATTTTGCCGGCTCATTATTTGTGCATGTAATTAAAGCCCTCGCGCTTTCCCTTTATGTGGTTACTGATACGTGATGTGCTGGATTACCGGTGGCACAGTAGGACATCATTTATTTTAAATAATAAAATTAAAAAAAACACTGAAAGGATTACGTGAATAGAGTTTTATTGAGATTAAACAGCCAGGAACCCCGGGTTCTTTTTCAAGTTGAGGCCAAAAATGTTGTGGCATCTTTAATAGGTATTTAATTAGCCTTAATGCAGTACAAATTAACATAATAAAAATGATTAAAACTACTATTGCAATTATATAAAACAAATTGTAAAAATAAAAAAATAATAATAAATTAAAACATGGTTAAACATATTTTTGCACTAATTTAAAAAAAAAAAAGGTAAAAGGGCTGCTTAATTCTGGGGAAAAGGTACTATTAATTAGTGGCCTAATGAGGATTTTTATGGGTTTCCACAGTAGAGAGCACATAAAGAGACATCGTCATCACTAATTTAACATGGCAGGCCTGCAGAAGACCATCTGCTGCTCAAGAAACTGTTCATAAAGTCACAATCACCTGTTTGTAAGCACTTTATTGAGGAAAAACAGCTCATTAGCTACAAAACAAAATGCACATGAGAACGTCTCGGTTACGTACGTAACCCTCGTTCCCTGATGGAGGGAACGGAGACGTTATGTCGAACGACATATGGGGTCTCACTTGGGAGGCCAATCATCTCTGAGTTTAAGAGAAAACGTCAATGAAAATTGGCTAGTGGATTTAACATACCTGAGCCACTCCCCGTGCCTACGGGTATAAATAGGCGACAGGTGCATCCACTCATTCAGGTTTTACGCTGAGGAGCCGAGAACGTGTCCCGGCAACAGCGAATGGTTCAAGGTTGTGGCATGGGGACATAACGTCTCCGTTCCCTCCATCAGGGAACGAGGGTTACGTACGTAACCGAGACGTTCCCTATCTGTCGGTCACTACGAGTTATGTCGAACGACATATGGGGTCCTATGGAAAACGCCACAACCTGAACACCGTCACAACCCTGTGGCGCTGCAATTGTCGACAAGCCGCAGCGTGTCACAAAAGCTACGCTTAAGGTAATGACCTTCCCAAAGCCCCAGCGCAAATTCACTGACCTTGGTACCGAAGGGGACCAAAAGGGTGAGTACATCGCTGCTGGAGAAGGCCATGCTGCTGTTCCGTCCACAAAAAGTTTTTGGAAGGGATTTCAACCTTCAGTGAAAGATTGCTTCAAATCTTCCCTATTTGTTCTTTCAGCTTGGCAGAACGATGGGGAAGCGAGCCTTAGGGAAAAGGTCGCTACGGAGACCACATCCTACCCATAGGGACATGTGGAGATAATGATATGGACTGACCCAGGCCTGAGGCAGTACTGCATATGGAATGGGTCTCTGAGGCAGGTCCTACATGAGTAGGGATGGAACAACTGCCAGCAGAGACTGACAGAGCGGGTCTGTCAAGGGAAGACACGGGTTTACCAAGAGGGAAACCTTACCGTGGAAGAATACACATATGGGATTACCCGTAGGGAATCAAGCCATATGGACACCTAGCCCAGTACAGGGGCTGACCGGAACTCCGGGCATGCTAACACCAGTACTGGGCCTGGCGCCAGACTGCTCCGCCAAGTCTGACCGCCGAGGGTGCTGGAGGATGCTCGACCAGGGTACACCAACCGGGGAACTCTACTGGGAGAAGAAAAGGCGCTCGCATCCCCGTGTTAGGGGGAATGGCGCAGCAAGCGTGACACCGAGCCAGTCCTTCCCGCCAATTACCTGTTACCCAACACACGGGACGAAACTGGGTCTACACGAAGGTTGTAAAACCTCACAAAGGTGTTAGGTGTCGCCCAGCCCGCAGCTCGACAGATGTCTGCCAGAGAGGCGCCGTGCGCCAGCGCATAGGAGGAGGCCACACTCCGTGCGGAGTGGGCTCTCACCCCCAGGGGGCACGGCTCGCTTTGGGAATGGTACGCCAAGGTGATGGCATCCACTATCCAGTGGGCCAACCTCTGCTTGGAGACAGCCTTCCCCTTCTGCTGACCTCCAAAGCAGACCAGGAGCTGCTCAGAGCTTCTGAAGCTCTGGGTGCGGTCCACGTATATGCGAAGCGCTCTTACGGGACACAGCAACGCCAAGGCTGGATCTGCCTCCTCCAGGGGCAGCGCTTGCAGGTTCACCACCTGGTCTCGGAAGGGGGGTGGTGGGAACCTTGGGCACGTATCCAGGCCGGGGTCTCAGGACAACGTGAGAGTAGGCCGGCCCGAACACAAGGCACTCTTCACTTACCGAAAATGCTTGGAGGTCCCCGACCCTCTTGATGGAAGTGAGCGCGACCAGGAGCGCTGTCTTGAGAGACAGGAACTTAAGCTCGACTGAATCCAGCGGCTCAAAAGGGACCCCCCTGAAGTCCAGCCAGAACAATAGAGAGGTCCCAGGAGGGAATCAGGGGTGTCCTATGAGGATTTAACCTTCTGGCACCCCTCAGGAAACCTAACGATCAGGTCATGCCTGCCCAGGGACCGGCCGTCCACTGCATCGTGATGGGCTGCAATGGCAGCCACATACACTTTCAAGGTGGAGGGTGACAGCCTACGCTCCAACCTTCCTTGCAGGAAAGAAAGCACGACTCTGACCGAGCATCTCCGGGGGTCTTCTCGGTGAGAAGAACACCAATTCGTGAACAGACTCCACTTCAGAGCATAGGCCTGCCTCGTAGAGGGGGCTCTAGCCTGAGTGATAGTGTCTACCACCGCCGGTGGCAGATCACTTAGGTCTGCCGCGTCCCATCCAGAAGCCACACGTGGAGGTTCCAGAGATCTGGACGCGGGTGCCAAATGGTGCCCAGCCCCTGAGAGAGGAGGTCCCTCCTCAGGGGGATGCGCCAGGGAGGGGCTGTCACGAGGAGCATGAGTTCCGAAAACCAGGTCCGGGTGGGCCGGTAAGGCGCAAAAAACAGTCCTCGTCCTCCCTGACCTTGCACAGTGTCTGTGAGAGCAGGCTCACTGGGGGAAACGCATACTTGCGTAGAGCCTGAGGATGGTTGTGTGCTCCTGAGAGAGTGGGTAGGGGGGCCTGGGACAGGGAATAGTACAGCTGGCAGTGGGAGGACTCGTGGGAAGCAAACAGATCTACCTGGGCTTCCCCGAATCGACTCCAGATCAGCTGGACCGTCTGGGGATGGAGTCGCCATTCCCCAGGGAAAGTGAGCTGTCGTGAGAGCGCATCGGCTGCACGATTGAGCTCCCCTGGGATGTGGATAGCGCGCAGCGACTTGAGCCGCGTCTGACTCCAGAGTAGGAGATGGCGGGCGAGTTGAGACATGCGACGTGATCGTAGACCGCCCTGTCGGTTGATGTACGAAAAAGCCGCAGTGTTGTCCGTGCGGACCAACACGTGCTTGTCCAGCAACAGCGGCCAAAACCGCCGTAAAGCTAGATGCACTGCCAGCAACTCCAGACAGTTGATGTGCCAAAGCAGTCGAGGTCCTGTCCAGGACCCTGAAGCTGCCTGCCCGTTGCATGTCGCGCCCCAGCCCGTTTTGGAGGCATCTGTTGTGACAACAACATGCCGGGACACTTGTTCTAAGGGCACGCCGGCCCGTAGAAAGGCAAGGTCTGACCAGGGGCTGAATTGGCGGCGACACATCGGTGTGATGGTGACACGATGTGTACCGCGGCGCCATGCCCATCTCGGGACTCGGGAGTGCAACCAGTGCTGAAGTGGCCTCATATGAAGCAACCCGAGCGGCGTGACTGCGGCTGCGGATGCCATATGCCCCAGGAGCCTCTGAAAGTGTTTCAGTGGTACCACTGTCCTGCCTCTGAAGGAACTCAGGCAGTTCAGCACTGACTGGGCACGCTCGCTGGTGAGACGTGCCGTCATACTCACCGAGTCTAACTCCATACCGAGATAAGAGATTCTCTGCGCAGGGGAGAGCTTGCTCTTCTCTCGGTTGACCTGAAGCCCCAACTGACTGAGGTGCCGGAGCACGAAGTCCCTGTGATCGCACAACTCCTCTCGGGACCGGGCCATAATGAGCCAGTCGTCGAGATAGTTGAGGATCCTGACGCCCACTTCCCAAAGTGGGGCAAGGGCGCCCTCCGCGACCTTCGTGAAGACACGGGGAGACAGGGAGAGCCCGAAGGGGAGGACCTTGTACTGCCATGCCTGACCCTCGAATGCAAAGCGCAGGAACGGTCTGTGACGAGGGAGGATAGAGACATGAAAGTACGCTGTCTTTCAGGTCGATCGCTGCAAACCAGTCCTGGGGCTGAACGCATTTGATAATGCGTTTCTGCGTCAACATCTTGAACGGGAGCTTGTGCAGGGCCCGATTCAAGACTCGCAGATCCAGGATAGGTCGAAGGCCACCGCTTTTCTTGGGTACGATGAAGTAAGGGCTGTAAAACCCCGTCCTCATCTCGGCTGGAGGGACCGGCTCGATTGCATCCTTCGCCAGGAGGACAGCAATCTCCTCGCGCAAGACAGAGGCGTCCCGGACTGCCACCGAAGTCTCGAGCACGCCATTGAACTTGGGAGGTCGCTGGGCGAACTGAATCGCGTAACCGAGTCGGACCGTCCGAATGAGCCAGCGTGACGGGTTGGGCAGCGCAAGCCATGCTCCCAAACTCCGTACAAGTGGCACCAAAGGGACAGTCGACATAACCCGCAGTGGTGCAGCGATGGGGAGCTGTGTCGGATGGCCCAGAAAGCATCGCGTTCCGAGTCATCACAGCCACACTCCCCGTGTTCCTGGAGGAACTGGCCAGAGACGCGTGGAGAGGCGTTGCGTCTCCGAACCGCGACCTCTTGACCGCTGGCGAAGGGGGGCGTCGTGGGGTGAGAATGAGGAGGCAGTGCGTCGCTCATCGTCAACCCACGAGCCTTGCAACTCGGAGGAAAGGTAAATTGCTCTTTTATTGAAAAAGTGGGTGCCGCCGGCCGTTGGACCAGCGGCGGAACAGAAAGAAAAACGTAAACTGAAGATTCTCCACCCGGCCCTCCTCCGGGGGAAGGAGTGGCGCTGTTTCCGCCAACTCCTGAAGAGCAGTCTCCCACATCTCCGAGTTGCCCGTGTCAGGGCCGCTTAGTCGTCTTCCTCGAGGACTTCGCAGCCGGGAGTGACACGGGGGGCGCCGCTCTCCTGCGCGGGGCTCGACGCGCCGGCCTCGAAGAACTCTCAGCACGGGGCGGAGCTGGTGTGGAGGACGCAGGGGGGGCCCACGGCGACGAGCAGGCTGAGGCGCTGCCCGCGACGGAATGGTGGCAACCGGAGAATCACGTCGGGGCAAGATGTGTTGGATGGCCTCAGTCTGCTTTTGCACTGCTGAGAACTGCTGGGCAAAGTCCTCGACAGTGTCGCCGAACAGGCCTGCCTGGGAGATGGGAGCATCAAGAAAGCGAGCTTTGTCGACGTCTCTCATCTCGGCCAGGTTTAGCCAGAGATGGCGCTCCTGGACCACTAACGTGGACATCGCCTTCCCGAGGGACCGCGCCGTGACTTTCGTCGCCCGTAAGGCGAAGTCAGTCGCCGTGCGCAGCTCCTGCATCAACCTCGGGTCGGTACCACCCTCGTGCATTGCTTTTAGCGCCTTGGCTTGATGTACCTGCAGGATAGCCATGGCATGCAGGGCAGAGGCAGCCTGGCCCGCAGCACTGTAAGCCTTGGCAGCCAGAGCCGCCGACAGCTTACAGGCCTTGGACGGGAGACGCGGACGATTCCTCCAAGTGGCGGCATTTTGCGGGCACAGGTGCACCGCAACCGCTCTCTCCACCTGGGGAATGTTCACGTACCCCCTGGCTGCCCCGCCATCGAGGGTGGTGAGGATGGAAGAGGGAGACGAGCGGCTTCTGGCCGTAAAAGGGGCCGTCCACGACTTCGTCACCTCTTCATGCACCTCCGGGAAGAAAGGAACCGGAGCAGAACGCGGTTGTGAGCCGCGCTCCGCGCCGAGAAACCAATCATCCAGCCGCGAGCGCTCAGGGTTGGGCGGTGTGTAGTCACCTCCAGCCCGATGCTCACGGCTGCCCGGGCAAGCATGGCTGACAACTCTAAGTCAGATTCGGCAGTGGCGACAACACCCGAGGGGGGCAGCCCCGCCGAATCCTCATCCTCAGAAGCCGATAGCCCATCCCCCCCGATGCTGCAATCGACATCTGATCCTCGGGCGGTGCACCGAAAGACACGCTGGGGCCGCCGTGAGACGGCTCAGCAGAATCAATCGGCAGCCGCACGGGGACATGCGCTGCGGGAGGAGTGAGAGGTCCGTGGGGCGTGGCCCGGCGGAGAAGCTCTCACTGTCACCCTCAGATCTCCCAGAGCGCCAGCCGGCGGTCCTCTGCTCGAGCCAGAGAAACCGGGACGGGTGGCTACAGAGGGGTCTGCTGCACTCCCCTTGAGGAGTGAGAGACGCGATCGCAGCGATGCCATGCTCATACGCCCACAATAGATGCATGAGTCATCCACGAGCGCTGCCTCAGCGTGTTGGACGCCCAGGCACTGCAGACAACGCTCGTGACCGTCAACCGCGGACAGGAAACGACCGCATCCAGAAGGACACGGACGAAACTGGCATCTTGAAAAAGACGCGAATCGTCCGTGATTTGCTTTTTTAGGAACTGCTCTCTTAGCCGAAGCGCCCAGGGGAATCACTGCTGCAGGGACACCGCTGTAGTGCGCCGTCACGCCGACCAGGAACAGCTCTCCACAACACAAAGATGAAACGGCTTTGTAGTGATATCCCATCAACTACTCGGCTCCGAAGCAAAAATCTGAATGAGTGGATGCACCTGTCGCCTATTTATACCCGTAGGCACGGGGAGTGGCTCAGGTATGTTAAATCCACTAGCCAATTTTCATTGGCGTTTTCTCTTAAACTCAGAGATGATTGGCCTCCCAAGTGAGACCCCATATGTCGTTCGACATAACTCGTAGTGACCGACAGATAGGGAACAAGAGGATCAAATGTAAGAATTCTGATTCTGGGTGAATGAAAAGCATTCCTTGTGAAAATAAAAGCAGCAAGCGAGAGTTTACAATGAAATTAAGGAAGCCAGTTTGTTTTCATTGGACAACAGAGACCCTGTCATAAATTGAGCACCCTGACAATTTTCTAGTCCACTTCTTATCAAAGTCATTTCTTCCTTTTAATTTTATTTTATCCCTCATCTTTTCCTTTGCTACACTGCGAAACTGTGTCATGTGTTTAAAAATAAATAAATAAATAAAATCTAGATTATTGAGCTAATCCACTTTTCCTGAAAAATACATTCCTTAAATTATTATTATTATTATTATTATTATTATTATTATTATTTTAAAAAAATCTCCAAATACCGGTCGTAGTAATGATTATTGAGCTAATCCACTTTTCCTTAAAAATGTAATTAAATTCCTTAAATTGTTATTATTATTATTATTATTATTATTAATAATAATAATAATGGGTCAATAATAATAATAATAATAATAATTATTATTATTATTATTATTATTATTAATTATTATTATTTTTTTTATTATTATCATCATCATCATTATTTAAAAAATCCCCAAATACTGCCAAAAATGATTATTAAAAATAATAGTTCTTCTTCTTCTTATTATTATTATTAAAATCTCCAAGTACTAGTAGTAATAACAATAGTAACAACATCAGTCAAGACTGTTAAGCTAATTCCTCTTTTCCAAATAAATAAATAACAAACAAATTGTTAGGAAAATTATAATAATAATAACAACAACAACATCTAAACTGTTAAGCTAATTCCCCTTTTCCAAATAAATGAATAAGCTGTTAGGAAAACAACAACAATAATAATAATAATTATTATTATTATTATTGACAAAATGCTGACATACAATTTCCATACTGTACCAACTGGTTTTTAGTGATACCGGTAAAAAATTACTTTATTACAAAAATGCTGTAGGTTTTGCAGACATTGCAGACATGTTTCTATGTGGCTGAAATGGGCCTTTGAGGCACAGCGGATGTTGTCTGTGTGTGTCGGGCACACATTCATCACGGCTTCTTCAGTATGGAGGTTATCAGCAGAAAATACTCTCCGTGTGTCTCCTTTGTCTCTTATCTACAACAGCAGCCCGCAAACAACCTACGACCTTAGAGGTGCATACACCTGACCTCCAACACACACTGCAATGTGTGTGTGTGTGTGTGTGAGAGAGAGAGAGAGAGAGAGAGAGAGAGAGAGAGAGAGAGAGAGAGAGAGAGAGAGTCTCAAACTGACAGAGGAACGCTGGGCAAGGAAATAAAGCGAGATGGATTAATTATAAATGGCTGCCGTTTCACCCTGGTGACAGAAGAGCAGCGATATTGTGCTTCTGAGATGAAGCTCTCATGCCATTTGTTTCATATTCCAGCAGCCGAGCACCACGCATATGGAAGTGGGGAAAAAAAGAAGTGCAAACTAATCGTCCTCATTAATGTGATTTATGAACCATAAATTCTCATTCGTTCAGAAAGCCCCTTTGAATAATAGTGGAAAGCATGTCCTTTTTAATTTTTTTCATTTAACACACAAACTGCTACTAATAATACATCGAACACAATGTGCCGTGGAATATATTATACTGGGGAATACGACGTGCACCACCAAATATTTGAAACTGAGTTAGTCGTAAACAAGAACGCAAATCAAACACAGTATTAAATTTGGAACATTTCATGCATGTGATTTATTGAATCCAGCATTAATATACGCCACGCTCTGGTTCTGAGTATCTGACAGTGGGAATGCAAACCCAGGCAGTGCCATTGTCTGTTTTATTATAAGCAAAATGTCAATAAGGGTAAACGCAAAACACACAATCATTAGTCTCTTGTGTTGCAACATTAGCCATTGTCTCTGAGTTTGACGTGACAAGAGGGGTTGTTTAGCACTAGACATTTGTTTTCTAAAATCAAGTCACCGTGGACCATGTTTAGCACTCAGGAGCAGTAAGTGCTCCCCAAACAAACACATGCAGAGAAAAAAAAAATAGGCTCAGTGTTGTTTTCAGTCAATTCACATGGGTAGAGAGAAAAAAAACCCTCCCATTTATTGCTCTGTATTCTGTGTATATTTCTCTATCCATTCTCTTTCCCTTTAACTTGTTGCTCGTATACTACCCCGAACGAAAGAAAAATCACAAATGAGAGCTGTTCCTCCTGAAAGCCAATGAGATTAAATGGAGACCCAGTGTATCCCCTGAATCAGAGGCAAACAATAATGTGAAATTATCATATTTACAAAAATACCACTACCAAACAAGTTACATTTATCAAGATCAAATGATCATGAGCTTAAATCTACATTCATCTGACAGCTCTGAACCCTTGCAGATTAAGGGCACTTAAATGTATTGAATGCGCACTTGCATTGTACTTCCAATCTTAAAAGTATATTCATACATTCCGAAGTATATTCATATTCATTACAAATGTGTAATTGCAAACATATTTAAATACCAAAAAAGCTACAATTGCATAAGTTTACAAAATTGCAACTTCATTACAAATGTTATTATTGCATGAGTCGAAAAAGAACTTAAGTTCAGCTGCAGTAATTGTATTTAAAATCATTTAACTAAAATACATTTGATTTAAAGGCAATTAAAATGCAATTACTATAAGTGTACAAACACATTCAGTTGCTTTATTATTTAATATATATTATTTAATATATATTATTTCTATAATATGTACTCTTTTTAGAATCTTTACAGTGATTGATTGATCGAGTTATTCTATATATATATATATATATATATATATTAGACTCTTATAGACTCTTATAGTCTACTCTAGACTCTTACTCTTATATACTCTTGTGTTTCCAGCATTCCAGCATCATGAGGATTTTAATGGCAAATAATCTGCAGAAAGTGTGACCTTTTATCACTTTTTACTTACAATAATTGTGCTTTTTAATGATATGCTACGGTAATATTTTTTTTTATTATTTTAAAGTTACATTAAAAAGTCAGTTGTCTCAGAATCCCAGTCTTCACTGCATGGACATGATGCTGCTGCACTCTATTGTTTCTTGGTTTGTATTTTTACTCATCTCATCGAATTCAAGAACACTCATCTGAGACAAAGTTGATGCTCTCTCTCTCTCTCTCTCTCTCTCTCTCTCTCTCTCTTAAGTGACTTTTTTTTAGTGTGTCTGTGTTTTTCTCTTTTTCTTCTTTTATTCTCTCTTTTTATTCTTCTCTATATCTATATCTTCTGGGGGATATGTGTTTTTTGTGTTGTCCAGGTGTGAGTGTTTATATGTGCATTACTTTCCTTTTCTGAGGTAGTGATCTGTTTCCCAGAGCTCACTGCTCTCTCCTGCTCGCTCCACTTCACCGGCCAGGTGCTGCTCCTCAAACCTTTCCCTCACGTCCTTAATTCTCTCTCTCTATCTCCCTGTGAAGGTCCACAGCATACTGTATGATACACATGCTGGAATAAAGATATCTCAACATCCACATTCACTGACTTACTGTACCACAGTAAATGCGGCCTCAGAGCAGCAGAAGGTTTAAAGGGATAGTCCACCCCAAAATGAAAATTATTCACTTACCCCCATGTCATTCCAAAACCGTAAAAGCTTAGTTCGTCTTCAGAACACAATTCAAGATATTTTGGATGAAAACTGGGAGGTTGTGACTGTCCCATAGACTGCCAAGTAAAATACACGTCATGTCAACGTCCAGAAAAGACATTGTCAGAATAGTCCATCTGCCATCAGTGGTTCAACCGTAATGTTATGAAGCGATGAGAACACTTTTTGTATGCGAAGAAAATAAAAATAATGACTTTATTTAACAATTTGTCTCCTCTGTGTCCCTCCACATCAGCATAGGGCCATTTTGGAGAAATAATGATCTCCAAAATGATGCTGCGCTGATTTGGAGAGAGACAGAGCAGACAAATTGTTGAATAAAGTCGTTATTTTTGTTTTCTTCGTGTACAAAAAGTTTTCTCGTTGCTTCATAAAGTTATGGCAGATGGACTATTCTGACAATGTCTTTCATACTTTTCTGGACCTTGACAGTGTTATTTATTTGGCAGTCTATGGGACAGTCACAAACCTCTCGGTTTTCATCCAAAATATCATAAATTGTGTTCTGAAGATGAACAAAGCTTCGAAGCTTCGTAAGTCTTCAGGAATCTGTAGTGGACTTATCATTAACGCAATTAATACCAATATCAATTTTATTAATATCACAATCCCCCAAATAAAAACAAACATAAAACAATAACACCAATAATAATAATAATAATAATAATAATAATAATAATAATAATAATAATAATAATAATAATACATTATTTAAAAAAATACATTATTTAAAAAAAATATTCATTTTTAATTATGAAAACATTATTATTTTAGTAAATAGTAAATTCTGTGACTTCTCAGTAGCATCTGCAGTAGTCTTTTTATTAACATAATAATATCAAAATACTGTATAGTGGTCACTACTATCATTACTATTATTACTATATTATAGAAATATAATATTACTCTAAAAATATAAATAGGATAGTATATAGCAAGTATGAATAGTGAAAAGGAATAATGGGACGGGGATAACAGAAATGGGGAAAAAATAGCCATTGATAACTGAAACTACAATTTTTATGCAACTGCTGAGAATCCCTGTCAGTTTACAAACTGGGCTTTAGTGTTTTACTGCACGAACCTTTCCTACCAACAAGACACCGTGGAAAAATAAAATGTGTTGTTGAGGGAATTTGTAAGGCAGTTGTTTTTCTGCCACAGGCATCAGTTTACACGCGCTCTGTGTGGAGGAGCAGGGCTAATGTTTAGCTCTTCATGTTGGACGTGTTCAGAGAGCAGGTGAATTTCTCCTGATGAGACCCAGCGACACCTGCGTGTTTATCAGGGGCCCGGATGCTTCAGGTAACATTAACCCTTCAATGGTCCAGCACCGAACATATCACAGCTCAACATCTACACTCTGTGTACATCACAACAGTAAAAGCAGCTGAGCTGTTGTAACTGTAGTAGCGTTTCCAGGAAAACTTCACAGCAGATCTGAAAATAAACCGCGACAGGTTGAACCATGAAACGCCCCTGACACCATAATGAGTGTTCTTGATTTCATTTATTTGGATAATAATTAGAGTATGTGTTTACAGTCATCTAAATTTCTCCTGGTTCCATTGTCTTGTCACAATCTGTAGCTGTATAATTATGGCAGATTATAATTACGGTGATTAGAGAGGTTGCCTAATAATTATGATGATGATTGTCATTCTGTGAGAGCATTTTATTAAATACACACACGTCTCTTCATTCGATGGGGAGCGATCTGATCTGTCATTAATCTACTAGTTAAAACTAAAGTCAAGCTTCACCAAAACAGGACCATAATGTGTGAATCTGCACATATTTTAACCATTTATACTTAGAGGTTTTGCAGAGTAAATGTAGCAATTATCTGATCTTCTAAAGTCCTACTGCAGTGGGTCAAAAAACAGAATTTAATATAAATACAATTACATTTTCATTGCAGTTAACAATTATTCATTTCACACTTTGAATATGTGTATTATTATTTTATTTTAAAGTATATTATTTTCATATAAGTACCATTTATAAAAGTATGTGAAACTTGTACTTGAATTGTAATTCTTTTTCACAAGGGTCCTAGTGTATCAATAAAAGTAGCAAAATCCCTAAGAAACAACACACACACACACACACACACACACATGTATGTATGTACATGTGTGTGTGTGTGTGTGTGTGTGTGTGTGTGTGTGTGTGTGTGTGTGTGTGTGTGTGTGTGTGTTGTTTCTTAGGGATTTTGCTACTTTTATTGATACACTAGGACCCTTGTGAAAAAGAATTACAATTCAAGTACAAGTTTCACATACTTTTATAAATGGTACTTATATGAAAATAATATACTTTAAAATAAAATAATAATACACATATTTAAAATACATATTTTATTTAAAACCATAACAAAGAATTTTTTGTAGCTATGATGCTGTTTTTGATATCAAATATCTGCGTAACTATGACAGAAAACACTGGCATCTAACAATGTCTTGGAAAAAAAAAATATTATGAAAATAAATAATAGTAATAATATTTTTTTCTTAACTGGAATTTAAGAATAAGAATAAGAATAAAAATAAGAATAAGAATAAGAATGTATTCATATTAATACAAATAAAATATACAAATAATAAAATAAAATAAAATACAAATAATATTGCAATATAATAATAATAATAATAATAATAATAATAATAATAATAATAATAATGTATTATTTAAAAAAAAAAGTTTAATTATTTTAACCTTTTGATAATCCACAGTTGTCCCATCATTAATATTATAAATCTAAAAATACATAAAAAAGATTCACTAAAATAAAGTCAAGCTTTAATGAACATCTTAATCTTTAAATATTCATAATTATTTATAGGTCTTGCAGAGCAAATGTAGTGATTCTTTGGGCATTACAGCACATTGATCCTCTGTAAAGAGCACAGCGGCTGTGTTTCTCGTGCTGCAGCTTCACAACATGCTTCACTCTGTTTAATTAAGAGCTGGAGCCCCAAAGCAGCACAAGCTCCACAGAGCAGCGAGAGCCAAAGGCCAAGAGCTGCGCAGCTACATAAACTTTGTCCATTGATTCCACATGATCCCTTTGTATCTCTGTGGATTTCACGCTGGATTGAGGGCCTGCCATAAATCCTGAATTGTAATCTTTAAGCACACACAATGGTCTTCTCAGAGTCACATTCTACTATGACAGGAGTTATTGTTTCTATTAGTGCAAGTATTCCAAATAATAATGAGTCTAAAAAAGACAAACTAGGGATAATTGAATGAATCCTATAACTTCAATGTTCCAAAAATGAATGAATGAATGAATGAATGTGTGTATTGATTGATTGATTGATTGATTGATGTTATGTTTTTTATTCTTAGGTGGTATTTTTTTTGATATTCGTAGAGTGTATTTTAGAATACAGTATTCTAAAAATAAATGAATGAATAAATGAATGAATGAATGAATTAATTAATTAATGAATGAAGGTACAATTTTTGCAAATTCTCTAGACTCCTGGCCCTTAACATTGGCTGTTACTCACGTTAAAATAAAGTCTGCTGCCAACAGATTAATGGACATCAAATGAACAGCTAAAGAAGAAGCCTAATTCAGTGGGCATGAGCTCAGCTACTTACCCTCCCCTACTCCTTGTATGGGTTTGCCCCCTTGGCTGACCCGTCTGAGCCCCATCCCCTTTACAGCATTACTAAAGACCTGCTGCCATCGTGAGGACTCAGAGTTTACCAGTCAACTTCACAGACCGGGACTCTTCTCATAAGAACAGCCCCATATTAAATCTGAACACACAGAAAGTCCAGCAGATTTACACAGAACTGGAAAACAAAGAAGCCATTCACACTTTCTACAAATTCCTCACAGCTTATATTTATACGTGTCCATGCCTAAGCACGCCAATATTCTGATCTTTTTTTTTTTTTAAGCATATTTTACCAATTCCAAATCACATCAATCTTAATACTACTATTATTTTTTAACTTTATAATTTGTAAGTGTTATAGTTGTTAATGAGGGCTGGAAGCAAACTATTAAGCAGGATTTCTTTTACATATAAAACTGACCAAAAAAAAAGAGATGAAAAAGTATCCAATACTACAGAAATTGCTAAATTAAGGCGTGACCATCAGACAAGAAATGCTCAGTGGGGCATGAGATCTGAAAAAAAAAAAAATTATTATTTTTACACGTAACTTTTGAACAGTTTGTCAGAAAAAAACGCTTGCTGTCTGCATATTCCTGAGATCATGCCGAATCCATAATTATTGATAATGGCAGGATCAAGTGAACTACCTGTCCGCCATTTTAAAATTTGTCATAAATTGCAATATCTTTTAAACTATTTTACATACTGGCTCACCCTGCCATTAAAGGGTTACTCCATCCCAAAATGAAAATTGTCATTAATCACTTACTCCCATGTCGTTCCAAACCCGTAAAAGCTTCGTTTGTCTTCAGAACACAATTTAAGATATTTTGGATGAAAACAGGGAGGCCTGTGACTGTCCCATAGACTGTCAAATAAATAACAGTGTCAAGGTGCAGGAAAGTATGAAAAGCATCGTCAGAATAGTCCATCTGCCATCAGTGATTCAACCATAAAGTTTCAAAGTGACGAGAATACTTTTTGTACACAAAGAAAATAAAAATAATGACTTTATTCAACAATTCCTCTCCTCTGTCTCTCTCTCAAATCAGCGTAGTGCCATTTTGGCAATTCTGAGCAGTACGCAGGCAGAGTACGCTCTTCTGTGTCAGCCGTGCGTCGCCGATACGCTGTTTCCGTTCAAGCCAAAGCGTAAATACACGTAAAAAACACATTCTTGTGGCACGGATGACACAGAAGAGCGTACGGTAATATGGAGAAACAGAGGAGAGCGTTGACAAAGGAATTGTTGAATAAAGTCGTTATTTTTGTTTTCTTCGTGTACAAAAAGTATTCTCGTCACTTCATAACGTTACGGTTGAATGGAGTATCCCTTTAAAAAAAAAAAATTAAATTAATATGTTTATTCAGCAAGGATGCATTAAATTGATCAAAAGAGAGAGTAAAGACAATTACAGTATAATGTTCTCTAAATCTAGATAATGTTATCTAAATGTTATAACAGTCTAAAACTTTAGAACGGTGGTGTATTTTTTTTTCTTTCTGTACAACACTCTTCTGCCACACTCAAAAGTATCTACTTTTCCTTCATCAAAGGAGTCCATACCATTAGGGCATAGTATGAGTAGGCGAATAGCAAGAAAGAGAAGATGGAGCCATTCTCTCCAGCACAATGGAGCCTAAACAGGAGAAAAATCATTCAGATCCAGTTCGGTCTGAGCCCTTAATGGAAGTCCTGCCAGATGCAGCACGAGGCCTGAAGTGTCTTTGAATCGGAGGGAGTGATGGGTAACTGTGACTCTCTGCGGTGTTTTAACTGGATCACAGAAGGCCTTCGGGTTCTGGTCCTGGTTTCTCAAGCTCACAGCTGACCAGGATATGTGAGTGACACGCAGGTGTCTTAATTCATCATCATGTGCCATTGAGGCCACAAACAGTACACACTGCAGCTAAATTTGGTTTTCAGTTCACCTTTTAGAGCTCAATTATGTTCTGTTCACACACAGTTCAGTTTTTTATTGAAGTGAAAACTACATTCTACAGACAAATTGACTCCCGAGAAATTAGTCACAACCGCATTTACAGAAATTCTACGCACCATGTACTGCACTGATCTGAATAACTAGTTGTTAATGGTGAATTTAGATGTGTATCAGTATCAGTCTTTTTTGTGTGGTTCAAGAAATCACAGGGTACATTTTGACTCAGTAATGTTGCCAAAATATAAAATCCTAAAATCCCAAAATTCAAAAACTCAAATCAAAACATGTTATTTCAGAAATATGTCACATGCCAAAATATAGTTACCTACCTATACATCAGCTCCGTAAAATGGATCTTTTCATGAGCTGAGCCCAAACAACATGCCCAAAGATGCCTAATAAGCACTGCTTATAAAAAGTGGACATGGCAACCCATCAAGAGCATCCTCCGTGAAGCAGTGCTGCCAAGTCAACTGTTTTTCCCACAGAATTTGGGATACTTTTATACTATTGCTGTGGGTTGTTTTTAGTCTGCTGGTTGAAGTGAATCCCTCTTCCCCCCTGGAATGAGATTTGGAGCAATTTTGATGCCATTTTCCCCAGAATGTGATTAGGCTAGTTTTGAATACCAATTGGGCTGCCTTTGTTACACAGAACTGGCAACCCTGCTGCGAAGTAGCTTTGCAAACATAAACAAACATTATGGCTCATGTCAAAAGAGATTTAGTTAAAATATCCAACAATTAAATATATAATTTAAATATAATTTAATTATAAATATAATTAAATATAATTAATTTATTTAATTTATTTAAATTTAAATTTAATATCCAAACATAAGGTTTTAGTCACTGTAATATTAATTTGGTTAACAACAGCAGATACCAAATGTGAGACACCAGAACGTTGCTATGTTGACTATAGTGTCAATAATCGCAATTCTAAGAGCAAGTTTTTATCCGTACACACACAAAATGATAATTTAGGTAATTCTCTATTGCATTTAAGTGTGTTTGTCCCTCATGTAACTACAGTGCATACGTGGCCTGAGAGAAAAATGGTTCAGCCTTTGATGGCAAGTCTCACGGCTCGGGATGAACTTAGAAAAATACAGAAAAATAGCACAACATGCAGTGTAGACGTTTTAAACACAGGTCAAGAGTGATAAGTACAATCAGCGTATGCCAGAAAAGATAATGACAAAAAATGTCAGAAGACCCGTTGAAATGAGGGAGAAGCGAGGGACACGGAGGGCAGGTCCACTGAGGGAGATTAATAGAGCGGCGAGACCCACACACACTTCATATGCCACAAGAAAGCAAATGGGACTCAAAGCACATTTACATGCTGCTAAAGTGTAGGAGGAACCGCATTACAGCAGCTCACTCTGATACAGGCGGAATAGCAATATGCTATGCTAATCTCTGTGTTGTTGTGATGGATTGTTCCGGTTATTGTCACGATCCTGATGATATGACCCGAGGATGAACAGTGAACACAAAGATTTGAAGGTGCATGAATTTGTTTGTGCTACAGCAGGAATTATGGACCTCATGAAATCAGTGTTTATATTCTAGTGCTGTCCTGTAGTTCTATAGTAAAATTTGCATTCATAAACACAAACGCACTTAAAATGTCTCTCTCTTTTGGGACAAACTGAACAAAAGTATGCTTGTGAAAAAGAGATGTGCATAACTGTTTTGAATGAACATTTGTAGTCTACTTCAAATCTCTTGCAGATAATATTATAGTAATGAAATAAAGGCCTTCGAGAAGAGGAAGAGTTATTAACTTGCCATGCCGTCAAAACTAGGGGTGCACGGAAAAATCTATTCATATATGAATCGCGATTCTGTCTTCTAGTGATTCTAATGGATTCACAAGTTTCAAAATCAATGTTCTTAATCCTGTTCCTCGCGTCCCCTGCTCTGCATCTCTCTCTCTCTCTGACCTGTTCATCAGCTCATCAGCTCCAATAAATTGTTTTCCAATTATACACTTTATAGCACATAGCTATGAGAAACAATAAACATGGACGCGCACACACGTTGCAGTGCTGTATTAAAGCTTTAATCGGGATAAAATTGTATATTAAAAGCTAACAGTGGCAGTAGCATTTACAGATAATAGCATATCTAAACGTATGAGACAACAACAAACAAAGGTGTTCCTGTGGCTCAGTGTTAGAGCATTGCGTTAGCAGCTCAAAAGGCTGTGGGTTTGATTCCCAGGGAACACACATCCTGGTACTGTGGTTTTGTTTCCTGGGTGAAATGTATGTAACTTTGGATAAAATTGTCTGCTAAATAAATGTAAAAAACATACCATTAAGAGCCATGTGCTTGCACATGTTCCACACGATCCTCTTCACTAATATTCTCTGCATCTCATTCAGGCTCAAATTGATAAGCAGTATAGACAATGCTGTTGTTTACAATACAACCGGAGCACCTGCCGCTGAGGAGAGGGGCGGGACATTTAGACGTGCACTAGAGGCAGTTTAGCCAATCACAACACACTGAGCCAGCTAACCAATCAGATTATCACATTTCAAAGATAATAGAACAAATTATTAAATTACATATATAGACACATTTAATTCATCCTTAAGTGGGTTAAAAAAATAAAAATAAATAAATAAATTTATTAAAAAAAAAACCTTGTTGAATGTTAAACTCATTGCATTTGATATAAATTTCAACTGCTAAATATTTTTATTTATTTGCAATCAACATGTAATGAAGTCTCCGAAGACATTACGTTCAGTTCACTCTATAAGTATATTCTTTTAAAGTATATTATTTATTTTTTTTAAAGTATGCAAAAGCATTCTTCTTTTTCACAGTGGTACTGATGACTCATTCTGCACTTAATATATTCGTCCAATCAGATGCTTTCTAGAATAAATAGTACTTGCAACCAACTAAAAAGTCAAATAATGGTTCTTGGCTGTGATGTAAACTAACATCTAATCTGCTGAAGCTGATAAGGCTTTAAATATTTCCCATTTCAAAAGTAAATATGTCAAGACATGAAAGAAAACTGTGCTTGTCCAGCATTTTCATGTGGTACTTACTAGCTAAAAGCTCAGCAGATTTACGCAGAATTGGAACATGTGTATTTCTGCACATGCCTCACCCTATTGTGTTTGCTTATTATTATTTTGCATTATATACTCAAAAATTTTAGATAGCAATATTAAAGAATAAGCAAAAATAGACTCAAATTGAGAGACACACATTTGACACTGCATGTCAAAAAAGCAGAATCACGTCCTGATTTCCAAGAATATGTTGTTTGTAGACTGACTCTGACCTCAGACTCAACTCCTTCCACTATTAAAAGCAGAATAATTGTCAATAACTGTCTCTGTCTAAAAACAGACAGTATGTGTTCCGGCATGCGGATGAGTGACATGAAAGGCAATCATTTTGAGAAACGTGTATCACTTCCTCTCTCCTCTCCGAACAGAGCGACCTCTGCTTCACCTCCCTCGTCACCTGAACCAAGCGTGCCATCACATCTGTGTCAATAAGGCAATTTGTTTTTCTATTGCCTTCCTTATCAAGGTTAAACTGAATAAATCAATCATTGTCCATGAGGCAAAAGAGAGAGAGAGTGGGTTACTTGTGGTTGTTAATATTATTAAATCAGTAATTGAACACTGCCAATGTGAATTTTCAACACGCAAAAAGGCAATTAACAATGAAGGAAACCTGAAACAAATGCCTTCTGAAGGTCCTTCCGCCAAATGTAAAATGAGGGGACACCCAGGATAATTTCAGCTGTCTCTGTGTTTAAATTACATGCTTTCTGCCCTTGACGGATAGATATTAATATTTTATAACGAAACATTACCAGAAAACTGTGATTTTCATTCATTTTGTCCTCAGGAGGTACGTTTTGCAAATGAAAACAGGTCTGTTACTGTGTCTATTTATTCGTAAATATGGTATGCCTAAACTCTTTTATTAAAAAATAAATAAAATAAAATACAGTAGCAGTAAAAGCAGTAATATTGTGAAATATTACAATTTAAGAGGACCGTTTTCTATTTGAACGTGTTAAAATATAATTTATTCCTGTGAATACTCCAGTCTTCAGTGTCACATGATTCTTCAGAAATCATTCTAATATGCTGATTTGCTGCTCAAGAAACATTTCTGATTATTATTAATGTTAAAAACAGTTGTGCTGCTATATATTTTTGTAGAAACTGGGATACTTTTTTTATTATTATTTGATGAGTAGAAATGTCAAAAGAACAGCAATTATTTGAAATAAACTATTTTGTAACAATATAAATATTTACACTTTCAATCAGTTTAATCCCTGCTGAATAAAAGTATTTTAAAAAACCTGACCCTAAACTTTTAAGATTAATGATTAACTATAAGATTATTATTAAGAATATTATTTGAATAAATAAAATATTACTTAATTTACCATTTATGTTATTGAATATTTTTAAATTCTCAAGAGGCCTTGCTGTATTTGTGAATGCATGCAAATATTCATAATATAACAGACTCCTGTATCTTATTGCTTTAATTATGGAACGGCATTTCTTTTTCAATGTATAATTAGTATAAGCCACGGATCAAGAGATCAGTCAAGGATAAACATGGATCAGTATGGATAGCGGAAACGCATCATGACTCCAAATAGGACAGATGATTCTAAGACTTTAATTCATCCAGATGTGCCAGATGTTCATGCATGTAAATAAGGGGTGGAGGCAATGCTGTCACCCGCTGACTGAAACGAGCTCATATAATCAACAAGCAAGGTCACGGTCCATCACTGGTCACAAAACAATGACTGAGGTTAATTTTTGGCCAACTGTAAACTAGTCAGCCGGGTCAGTTTTGACACAAGTGGTGAGTTTGTGTCCAGTCAGACACGGGGTCACCAGCAGAGCATGTGCAAGCCATCCATGCTCGCAAGACATTAACATATCTCCACCTACGGATGCAGCCTTGATGCACACTGAGCCCAATAAACCTCCCTGGACAGGTTAGTGGGCGCTGAGTATTTAAAGCCTGTGCAAACCGCGGCACCTTGCTTTGTTTTTATACAGCCTTTATTGCACAGCTGTTTCGGGGGCTGACACTGCAGTATAATCACCTCCTGACTGAGCGCAGCTCCCATAATCATCATGGCCTCCAGAAAGCCAAAACATAAAGCCGGCAAGGGACATAAACTCCCCGCAGCTTGACCGACAGCATGGCAGAAGCGTAGCGGTCAACACCACATCAGCGCTCACAAGCTCGAGTGAGCAGTCTGCTGACTACAAAAAAATTGCTTTAAGAAACGACATCCTAACCATTGATTTCGAGCTTGTTAGTTGTTAGTTGTTAGTGAGCAGTTCACTAGTTTGTAGAAGAGAGCAAAAGTCTGGTCCTGAAAAGTTTCTTTAAAAAGATACTTCCATAAACACTGTGACAGGAGGTGACTGAACTCCTCGCATTAAAGCGATCCTCCCCTCCCTGGTTTTCTGCTCAGAGGTCCCATCATGTCCCACCCCACGGAGAGGAGAAACATTAGCCTTGCTCGGAGCGCTCTGGTGCAGCTGAGTGGAAATGCAGTGTGGTGCCACTGTAATCATTGTAATGCATCTCTGTTCTTTTAATTAAGGGATAATGTCCAATTTCATGACGTTTATGAGGTTATAACATTCATTAGCCCTCAACAGATGCTGCAGCTGAATAGCTAACTAGCCAGAAGCGGAGCGGTTCTGGGCCCTCCTCCTGGCTGTAGCCGCTAGTCTGCTCCGTTAATGGTCAGGGGGATTCATGACTGCCATTGTCTCAGAGTCTCGCCGCTCACCTAAAGAAATGGGACAGATTTAAAGAGTAGAACCGCTGAACTTCAAGCAGCTCATAGCCCTGGCGCATAAAACTGGCATTAAAATTTGTGATTGCAATTAAAGCGAAGTTACTCGCAATGAGAATGTCAGAAGCAGTTCTAATCATTTTTATCGCGCCGCTTAATTATTGTTACCCGTGCCTGCGCGAGGGCCAAAAGTTTTACAGGCATTACATTTCAACCTATTGGTCTCCGCTTTGTGACAATCCATAACGGAACCATAATAGCCAATGCTCTCAATGTTCGCCAAAAATTCCAGAAGACTGAGAAATTTATTAAAGTATTTAAAAGGGAAAAAAAGCTGAAAATATCTGATGAAAAAAAATTATAAATGTTGCCTTGGCATTAATCTTCAAAGAAAAATAGTTTAAATAGAATTACTAAAATTAATAATGGAAAAAATAAATACATAAATAAAGCTAAATAGAAATATAAAATATAGAAATATAAGAAATATATATAAAAAAACAAGTACAAACAATGAAAAGCACATAACAAAATTACTAAAAAATAAAAACAAAACAAAAATGACCTATATAGATAAAACTATAATATAATATAATATAATATAATTAGTGATGTCAATCAATTAATCAAAAGTATTAATTAAAAGTTTTTGTTTAAATAATATATGAGTGTGTACTGTGTTATTAATTATGTATATATAAATACAAACACATGCATGTACATATTTAAAAAAATTTGTTATGTTTATATATTAAATAGATTTATATATGATGTCAAATATAATAATATAAAATATATAAATGTAGGCTATAGCCTATACATGTAAATATTTTCAAAATATGTACTGAATGTATGTGTATTTATATATACATAAGAAATAATCACAGTATACATACATATATTATGTAAACAAAAACTTTTACTTTGGATGCGATTAATCACGATTAATCATTTGACAGCACTAAATATAATTTAATAATATAATATAATATAATATAATATAATATAATATAATATAATATAATATAATATAATATAATATAATATAATATAATATAATCCATTTGTTTCTTTGATCAAATTTGATTTTGAATCAATGAGGTCTCAGGCTATTGGACCAAACTGTATATAAAACTCATATTCTATTTAACAAATTATTTTCATTTTAAGCAATTCATTTCAATCACTTTGTGCCTGTTAGATGAAAAACATATTTGTTATAAGTTTTAGAGATTTCAACAAATGACACGCTATTTTAACAGCCCATGCAGCACTGATGATCAGAAGCAGAAATCAGAAGAAAACCTGTTATAAAGCCGAGTGACTCGTGTGAGATTATGAGTGTATTTGCCCTAAATGAGAGAGCACTGCAATATTCTGATATGTTGTTTAGGTGTGGATCCATGAAGGCCAGGTTCTGAAGGAGGTGGATGTAACGGCCTTCCCCAGAGTGAGCTGAGAGCTGCTGGGCAGCTGTCTGATAATTAATCCCCTCCCGGGTGCTTGGCCCCTGGCATCTGTAAGAGCAGACCCACTACAGAAGGGTGGTCTTCAGCCGGCGCCGTGGGACACACATCAATAAGATTCATTACACTTTATTTAACAACACACGCACACGCACATGTGAGCAGCCCACAGACACACCCACTCAGATGCTTAAACTAACCTGCTGCTTAATTCAGAGCATAATAATGCCAGGTCAACTCTACTTTAACTGTTCAGTGCCAACACTTATATATATATATATAATATTAATTAAATAAAAGGCCACTTAAGTGAACATAAGAAGTACACTTTCTTAATATAAATAAGTACCCTTTTAAAAAGTGCCCTTTTGTAATGTCAAAAAGTTATTGTAACGTATTATGTTGAATCATCTTTTGTCTTGCTTTAAAGAAGTACACTGACTGCACTTTGATGCACTGACTAGCATTTTAACTGTAGTGTCTCTTAAGAAAAGACATGCATTTAATTGTATTGCACTTGGAAGTGTACTTCAAAACCTAAAAGAATATGTGTTAAAAAAATTATACTTGGTAATATATTCTTAATAAAATAAAATACCATTTAAGTGTACTTAAAGTGAGACACTTTCATGAAGTAGAGTTTATTTATTATTTTGTTGTGCTTTAAAGTACACAAATTGTATTGTTTGCTAGCATACTAAAGCAGATGTAAGGTACTTGTTTATAATTTTAACTGTAGTGTTTTATATAATATTACATTCAAAGTTTATATATATATTTTTTAAATTTACTAAATTGCAACTGCATCATTACAAATGTGTAATTACAAATATTAAATACATGACATACAAGTTTCAACAGAAATGACATAAAATTATATTTTAGTTTACCATAAATGATTGTCAGTACATTCAGCATTACTTTTATAACCATATTGCAAAGACAATAAAAGTAGGCTAATTAGAAATTGCATTCTTTAACTACAGTATTATCCTCGTTTAATTGTAAATAACATATAATTGTCTCAAAACATTTAATTCAGTTTGCGCTTAAGTGTGTGTGTGTGTGTATATATATATATATATATATATATATATATATATATATATATTATTATATTTTTTTTTTTTTTTTTTTTTTTTTTTTTTTTTTTTTTTTTTTACATTATTTCCATAATAAGGGTGAATAGAAACTTTGGCAGATTCAAGGAGTAATGGAAGATGTCAGGATTTGTTCATCACTTACAGACCTCTGTGCTCCTTTTGTCTACTTCATTCTGTAACACTCTACCTCTGTTCCTCTAGTTTAGTGTCTTAGTCATGGTGTTCGTGTGTGTGTGTGTGTGTGTGTGTGTGTGTGTGTGTGTGTGTGTGTGTGTGTGTGTGTGTGTGTGTGTGCGTGCGTGCGTGCGTGCATGTGTGTGTGTGTGTGTGTGTGTGCACGCAAGCTGAAAGTGAGTTTAAGTGTCCTTGGTTGAAGGGGGTTCCTGAGGAGTTAATGGCAAGGCGCTATGACTAATGGGGAAAAACCGTGACAAAATAAGACAAATGGTGTTGGCCAACTTCATTACCTTACTGACAGCTTGACAGCGTCATTGTTTAATGTGGTATTTTTCATCTGCGTCTAATTTGGTTGCAAAGGAGACTATACAATGATGGTCAGGTGTCAAACCTTTACATGCTGACAGATGAATGTATGAAGAGTGTCAGGTTCATCACTACAGACTCATTCACGATGTCTGTAGTGATTATCAGAGATGTTAGTAAGTGTCTGCTGACAGATTACTTGTATCATATTACTTGATTTCTTGGATATGATCTTATTTAGCCAAACCACCTGAAAAAGACTATAATGGACCCTTTTCACAAGACTGATGACGCGTTTCAATGGTCATCAGCATCGTAAATTCTCGAAAGCTTTTTTTATTTTATTTTTTATTTGAAAAAAAGTGTATGTACATTTATAACACTATACTTTGTATTGTACCCCTTTTGCATCAAATAAAAAAAAAATAAAAAAAACAACAGTTACTGCTAATGCGAGGGTGTTTCTAATGCAGAATCTATGGGAGGGATGGTAAATATGACATCATTCTCTCCTCTGACTGCCGTTATTAGTCTCTAAGTCATGAAAATACTATAGTGGAGTTTGTTTGCTATTTGAGCAAATGGGAATGCCAAAATTATTTTTGTGGTTAAAGTAAACCCAACTATGATGACTTTTGCTGAGAAACCCGAAAATGTGAAAAAGGTCCATAGTGAATGATAAAGAATAATAAAGATTGTTCATATAAGAAAGCACTAATTAGATAGACAGACAGACAGACAGACAGACAGACAGATAGACAGATAGATAGATAGATGTTTTTCCGTTCACTTGGGCTCATCGCCGGCAGTGAGATAATCTGAATAAAGTCTAAATAAAGCATAAAGTCAGCTCAATATCAGAGATGTAAATTTTTCATGACTGCAGGTCATCAGGTCTACTGTAATCTCAGGACCAGAGACTGCCGTCAGGATCAGCTGTCTCTTGTCTTTGACCATCATATACATTATTAATCTGCTGGCCACTTTTTTGTAAAGAGAGACCTTGGTTTGTTTTTATTTTTCATGAAATTACACAAATTTAGCCTGGAATATTGAATCCAGTGTAAATAATGCATGAGTCTTCAGGAGTCTTGCTTTTCACTTAACATATGACACACACTTGTTGTGTTTACTGACAAACGATGCCAGTGGATGAACCATGTAAGAATATTCTTAGATTCTTACTGTAGATGATGTTTCCGTTACTCCAGAATTAAAGCATGCATTATGAAGTAAATGAAGTAGGCCAAAGTAACTGAAGTGCCACACAATAGCAATAGATATCCAAACAAGAATACTTAACCCAGAAAACATATGGATGAATGGTTTTTGCTTGAAACGCAAATTGTAGATGAATGTTTCTTCATCAGATTTGGAGAAATATATCATTCCATCACTTGCTCACCGGAGTCCTCTGCAGTGAAAGGGTGCCGTCGGAATAAGAGTCCAAACAGCTTATAAATATATATATTTCATAATATGACTCCATAATCCATAATAACACTTCCTCCAATTAAAAAGTCTATCTCCTGTTGTCCTCTCACATTAAAATACACCGATATATTTGTTTAGAGCTGTTTTGGACTGTTTTTGCTTGTAAACAGTGCTTGATCTGTACATTTCTCCAAATTTGTTCCCATGAAGAACCAAACTCATCTACATTTTGGATGACCTGAGGGTGAGTAAATATTCAACTAATGTTCATATTTGGGTGAACATTTCCTTTAAGGCCACAAGGAGAATTTAAAGCGGCTATCAGAAAACATCTGAGCCGCGCACAAACTCAACAGCTTCCACAAACATCTAGCCAGCATACTTAAGAGAGGTCTGAATCCAGTCAGGTAAAAATAAATCTGCCTAAGTAGAGTCCTGCTCTATGATTTGATGTCTCTGCAGCTCATTTCTGTGTAAATGTAGCACATCTCGGTTCCCACCAGCACTGTGTTTAAGCCCAGGAGTCGTCGCCTCCTCCTGCGAGGGAGAATCCATTAAAATCCCCCGGGAATAGCGAGGTAGCACAGCTGCCGCCCCTATGAGGCAGAAAAAGTGTTGTGTTCGCAGTTTGTGTGTTATTGTAACGCTTTCTCTTCTTCTTCTTCCTCTTCCCCATTCCCTCCCTCTCATCTGAATCTATCTGTGTGCTATATTCATCTGCATTTCCTGTTTTATTGTTATGGAGAATGGAGCTTGGGCCATTACACAGCTACAACTCATGCAAATGCTATCCAAACTAGCAATGCAACTTTTTGGTGCCAGAACAGAAATCAGTCCCCTGCCCCAAACACAGAACAATCAAAACTGTCATATTTACAGAAATATTGTGAGAACATTGTGAAATCATTTCCTTCACCATTAATGGTAAATGAATATTGTAATAAATATCGATATTGTGTGATATGAAAAGCCAGATTTCAAAGTATGTATGTCTGTGTATGTTTTATTTTCTCCCGAGAGCCGAAAGGTCTCCAGCAGAGTCTAAACAGGAGAGGTTCATTGATACCTTTGTACAAGACAACAAAAGTCTTATGATGTTCAACAAAAGAAAAGTCATTGAATAGAAGCCAGTGAATCAAAGCTTTCATTTGGCACACCTGACGCATTCATTTCATGGTCTACAATTCCCACAGAAGAGTAAGAGAAAGGCAGTGAAGAAACAACTCAGCCTTTAGTTTTCTGAGGTATAATCAAGGAGCATTTCTTCTGATTCCTCTAGCCTTGAATTAAGGGTTTGATTGCTCTGTCAATTTCAACTTGATCACATGTACTCTAACAGTGATGTTTTGTGAAATCAACCGATGTAATGGCAATGTCAAACAGAACCTACTCAAGACATGAATCCTATGAAAACTCTTCCCATCACTCCCTTGATTTGTGTGCACACGTTAACACACAGACATGCATTTTGCAGCATAAGAAAGAATATGATAATAATAAAGAGTAAAGGCTGATTAAAGAGAGTTTGGCAGATGAATGAGATATAAAGATATTTTCTCATGGCATTGCTCTATGATTTTATGAAATGAAACACAAAGAGTTTAATACTTACCATCTAACATGCTCATATGTGCTATTACTTGTTAATAGCTAGCTATCTATAGTACAATCTGATAATTCAGTCATGGAACACAAAAATCTATGAAATTGAATGATTTAAAGGTGCAGTAAGTGGTTTCTGAGAAGTGCTGTTGATATTTGAAATTACTAAAACAAACACACCCATCCTGACATCTTGATAGCTCCACCCATATGATGCAACACACACAACTCCCCCATCATGAGTGGACACGCCCCCTTACTTGTGATTGGTGTGTTTTGGTGCTCGATCCAATTCATTAATAATCCTGTCAGGAAACCATATAAAACATTTTAAAGCTACTTATAGTGAATTTATTCCATGATGTTGGAATTATGTGAAAAAATTACAGTTGTTTAACTTGATTAATGTGGGACCGATGTACATGATTAAATCATGTAAATTCAAAACACTTTTTTTCAGTGAACAATAGTAAAGGACTATTTTGGACTAAGTTGTACAGTGTGCACCCTGCTTATGTTACAATTGTATGAAGTAATTCATGGTCTTTTAACCAACAATCTAGAGATAAAATGGATATTAGTGCATTCAAAAGGCTCCTAAACGTCAGACAGTGAAGAACCCAAAAATCCTTACTTATTTGTTTATTTAAGAAATTAATTGATGAAAAATGCAACTAGAATTGCCTGTGACAGACTGTTACAGTGTCTTTTGTAACTGCTAGTGAGCTGTTACTCTGTTTTAAATCCTGTAGTAGGACAGTCGTTAACAAAAACCCACATTTGTGTGGCAGTATCCGGGTTTTACACTGGATAAATTAATAAAGCCAAGTAGTGACACGTAACCTGGCGAGTATCTTCATTCATCAACCTGCAACACAGACCGCCTTGCTAAAACACACATATGTGGCAGATGCGGAATGGATAAAATAATTAAAAAAATAAAAGAAGACTTAAATAAGCCCATTAATGGCATGTTTGAGTCATGCTCTTAACTAACTATGCTTTATTTCCTCTTTCCATATTGTGAATAATAAATGTTTATCACTTTAATTTGATTGTTACACAATGGATTTTAACTTATTGTAATAATAATTATTTGCCGTAGCCTACTTTTACGTTTCAATGATTCATTTTTAGTTTTTTCATACCACACATTTCATGACTGCTATTTTAGAGGTGTGTCTAGCGATCCACAGACTCTTTTAAATGTCTTTCAGAACTCTTCAAATTAAAAGCTCTCAATTCAACTCAAAATAAAACATTGCTGCAAAAACGTTCTCGTACTTTTATTTTGAAGGCAAAAAGTTCTTATTTTGAAGAACCAGCTGCTATCAAAATAATCTGGCTGCGGGAGCGGGCGCATGTTGCTGACCACTGGTGTAGAGTGTTTGTGACTGAAGAAATTTACTGGTACATTTGACTTTTACTATTGCACGATCTCCCCTGCTTTGTTACTCCCCAAACCTGCATTCAGCACGTTTCATGTGCTCTCAGTTCTCAGCCAAACAGCTCTTCTTTCCTTCCCTTGCCAGTTCTGTCTGAAAGGAATCAAAGTGTGCTTTCCCCTCTGCAATTAATTATTCTTTAATGGAGCACTCAATGGGAATAAAAGCAGTCGGCATCAATAATTAAGCAGAAAAACAATACAAAACAAACATGAAATACAACAACTCTGACATCTGGATTAGGTTTAGCACCAAACCCTCTCTGTTTTTGCTTTGTTTCACGACATCCATCCTTCAATTAAATTTAAAGCAGCCTTCTTTATCCACAACTACAGTAATATTCTCTGACCTGTCTTGTCAAAGGATGACGGTTATGTGTGAAGAGGCACCAACCTCTCTCAGACCCTCGGCGTGTAGCAGGACAAACTCCCTCCAAGAGCTGTAACAAACTCTCAGCCGCATCCACACACACACATTTGGGCAAGGGAATACAAATTAACCTGAGGTGCCATCAGCAATTAAGCCTAATTTCAATAACATTTAAGCAGTTCATATTCATGTGCATTCTCATTAGCGTAATCAAGCGACAACAAATGTTATCCTGCATGGTAATAGCTGTCATCCCGCGTGTGTGGAGAAATTGTGCATCAAGATTCGATTTGGTTTCTCTCATCAGCATCCAGTAGGACGGCTAATATCCCATACCGATCTGAGAGAGAGAGCCGAGTGGGATGCATTAGTTGCAAACTCAGCAATGGCCATCAAAAAAAAAGCACTATTGTTTGGATTCGGGCTCCTAACAATGTTATCTCTCCAATGATGAGACACCACTTTTTTGAGAGACGCTACATTAATATTCCTAGTGGCAGCATAAAATAGGTAAAGATGGATTCCATGCAAGACAAAAATGAAAGTGTGGGATTAAAGCAGGAATCTTTAAAGAGATGCCGCTAGAATGCCAGACTAGACAAACACTATGTGTTTAACACATTCACAGACTACAGAACAAAAGAAAATCCAATTTCGAACTGGTCATGAGAAACAACTGCGGAGTAGTTTTTTCTTTTAAACATGCATTTCTGGTGGTGCAGTGCCGGACCGGTTGTGTGTTGATCATACATAAATGAGGTATTTGTAACGGCAATGCTAAATGAAAACCATTCACCAGGCAATAACTCTTACTTTTCTGTAAGAATTATAATAATTTGAAGACCAAGTTTGCAAGCAATGCTGTTATGTCTTACAGTTTTTCTTTTTTTATTGGTTTGGTACTATTTTCATAAGGTGTACATTTTCTAAACTCTTAGTACAAAACTTTAAACTGATCACACTTGTAATACCACTAGTCATTGTTTCAAAACCTGATCTCATGATTTCATTGTAGTTGCACATATTTTCATTCCACATAATCATTGTTTCAGAACACAAGATCATTGTGATATGTATTGAGAACATTTGGTTTAATCACCAAAACACAACAGTAAGATCTTTTTTCAACTTAGTACTTTTAACAATCAGTTCATTCAGTAGCAAACAATACAAGGTACAGGTTTCAAATCACCCTCGGTGCTGAATGAATGTTACTGTACACACAGCAACTGTTACACTTACGTTCAGACAAAAGCTATACTTGGGGGGGGGGGGCTACCCAACCCAACAACAACTTGTAAATGCAGACCTGAAATTCAAATTATCAAGCCGGTCTTTTGGCCATAAATTTTCATCAACATCACAGTGAGTGTCTTCATTGTTCAGGCACCGTGGGAAAAACCTTCTGGCATGACAAATCCAGGCTTGACACTGCTCTGCAGTTATATCAACAAGCTTTATGCAAGGCCTTGAAGAAGGGTGACCTGCTCATGGGGATGGCGATCATACACCTTCCACCTCCATGTAGAGAGGAAATTCCTTAGTTGGGCTGAGGAAAGGAGAGTATGGGGGAAGGTAGAGGGTCACCTCTGCATGGTGGAAACTGACATTGTCCCACACGATAACACATGACATCTTCACCCTGGCAGGCCTGCTCAGGCTCATTTAGAAAAGCTATCAGGTGTTCAGTGTTGTATGATCCTAGAACTGGTCTACAGGCTACCACACCATCTTCAGATACAGCTGCACACATTGAGATGTTTAAGGCACCAAGTAAATTTGTTTTATAGAAACCTGGTTCCTTTTCAAAAGGCGGCCAATAGTTGGAAGGCTAATTGACGGCACATTGGCAAAGGTGTCATTGCTGTTCTCAATAGCCTGCTTGATTTCAGACAGCCGTATGTCATTCCTTGCCCCGACCATTTCCACCACAGCTAACTCCTGCTAGTCAGTCAAAACATGTGGGCAACCACCACCAGGTTGTCTCCCGTTAATTCTGAGAGGACCACAGTATGCTGTCAATATTTTACTATTACAAATTACATAAAACAGTGACAATTACATGTTTTTCTATACAACAATGCCATTTCTGTAACAGTACTATATTGTAAAAGTATAGTGAAGTTACTATAGCAGACTTACCGGTTTTCTTGGCAAAAAGTTCTGATGATAGAGCTGACAGATGACCTTTATAAGTTAGGCTGAACTAACCTGGCAGCCTCTGCCATGGTAAGGCCTCTTAACAACATGGTCAGCAATGATGGCCCGGACTTCATTAGAGATGATGGTGTGCTGTCTTCTGCCTACATTTCTCCAAAGACCACCTCTTTGTTGAGGAGCACCACCACCACCACTTCGATGCAGGTTTCCTCTCTCTACAAGTCTATCCTGCTCCATGTTTGAACATTGCAAAGTCTCACACATAGTTCTACTTGTATGGTATCTTATTGTGATCATCAGGTGAAAATAATTAGTAACTGGTGTTTCTTGACTGAAAGCTCTTACAGCCATTTGTAACTTACAAATTATCAGACAACAATCAGACAAGTTGAAAATCTATGGACATAATAAATGATTCATTAATTAAGATCAGTTGAATTAAATGATAGACAAATGTTTTAAACTGAATGATAAGAGATCCAAATCAAAAATTTGATAGTAATAGCTTTATGAAAGGCAGTTACTGTGAATGTGATTATGTGTATTATACTAACACAACTGAAAATATGCTGAAATGTTTGAAAAAAGTGCACTTTTGATGATCTGTTGTGACATAAGTACTAAGAGTTAAAAAAAATAAAAATAAAAAAAAATTACCAATTGCTTGAGAAAATTGCACAAAAGCAATAAAAAACTTTAAAATTAAATACCCATATTATAAGTGATCAGAAAGAAAAATAAAATAATAAGAAAAACTGAGCAATCAAGCATGTTTAATTTTCTGTTTGCCATCTGTTATGTTCTCTATGTTCATCGTATTATCATTGAGACACTATTATAGTTTTTATTAATATTTTGAATCAGTTTTTGTCTGTATTTTTTTTTCGTTTTAATTTTAGTTAAAAGTTTAAGAATTTTAGATAGATAGATAGAAAGTAAATGGGATATTTGGAAGGACAGATAGACAGACAGACAGACAGACAGACAGACAGACAGACAGACAGACAGACAGACAGACAGACAGACAGACAGACAGACAGACAGACAGATAGATAGATAGATAGATAGATAGATAGATAGATAGATAGATAGATAGATAGATAGATAGATAGATAGATGAACAAAGATAGATGAACAAAGATAGATTTCAAAGATGAATGAAAGTTGTATGTGTTTGGGAAGACATGATGGTAATAAATGATGGTATTTTCTTTTCTGAGCAAACTAGCTTTCTCAGTAATTTTGTTCAAAACAGATAAAAGTTTCTCACAGATTACTCTCCATCAGGTCAAATGTCATGTATTGACTTCCACAATCTCCCGGATTAAGTCTAGCCTACAGTATGTTATCAAAGATCTAAACCGGCTCTTTCGGTACGGTCCACCAATCACCTCCTTCAGTCTGTTTGCCAAAGCGTTTAATTACATGTTATAGTCTACACACAATAATGCTGTACTGGCCTCTGGTCTGACCTTTCTCTGATAATCCTGCCCTCCAGTCAAACTATCACCCAGAAACAGCCTGCAAATCCTCGCCCAGAGACACCTAAAAAACTGCTGCTCACCCATTCCTCATACCTTCTGCTGTACGTATGTCTCTTTTGAAGACAAAGGGCACTGAACAGACTCTTCATCATTATGAAATTCCTCCGCAGTAACAGGTTCCCTTTACGAATAGCTGCTCGTAGCAACTGACATTAGAGAGCTCAGTGAGTCTGTACTGACCACACAAATGCTTATTGTATCTGCAGTGCAGATCTGTAGACGAACAGGTCGATTTCTTGAGGTGTAATAATAATATTCAGCTGTGCTTAAAGTAGAAGGGGCATTAAAATACATTGTGTATTGTGTTTTATGAGTGGAATGGAAGAGAGTGGAAGTCAAATCAGCTGATTACAGTGTTATGCAGGTAAACTTTCACAGCAGCATTAGGATAGATTTTTATTTTTATTTTTTTTTGGGGGGGGGGGTGGTGGGAATTAGAAACAATTGATTGTTGTTACTTTTTTACAATGGGTTTTTAACCACATCAATGTTAGCTAAAGCTGAAACCATTAAAAACATGAAATAAAATTAATTAAAATTAATAAAATTACAAAAAAGCTATAACTAAAAAAAGTAAAATAAACAAAATATAATCTATAAATACAAAAAAAATTAAAAATATTAACTACAATGAACATTAACTGAAAAATAAATCAAAAACTCAAAAATAAAATAAAATAAAATAACAAAAAATAAAAGATTAGAAATACTAAAACTACAAAAACTATAAACATAAAACTAAATATAAATAAGCTTATTTTATTTAATCTATTCATAGTTCATACAGCTAGTTCATTTTTTAGTTTAACTTTAAGTATTAAAATAAACAAACTAAATAAACTAAACCCTAAAACTTTATAAAAACTAAACTTTAAAAAAAATAATAAATATTACTAAAACTTGAAAACAGATAAAATATACTAATATATAGATTTTATAATTATACACACACACACACACACACACACACACACACATATATATATATATAAATATAAAATCTATATTACATAATTATATTTTATAAAAATACAAAAAATTGTAATATATATTATATAACAGTATGAAATGACTAATTCAATTCAGATCTAATTCAAAACATTAACACAAACAATAACAAATATAACAATGATACTAAAATAGCATTGATTTGAACAGCTGCACTCATCCACAATATAATTTCTAATAATTCCTGTTATTAGAACAGTCCTTGCTTTACGTACAGTAGTTATCGTTGTTTTATGCTTCTCTCAAGAAAAACAAGTAATATTATTACAGACAGTGGCTTATTTTTTTATTTTTTATAGATATAAGTTTATTACAGAATTAACTGACTATTTATTGTCCAGTTGAAGCCTCTATTAAAATCCTTTCATTCTGAAGAAGTGAGATGCTTTTATGTTTAATGTTGTGCTCTGCTCTCTCAGCGGGAAGCTTGTCCAGTCTTTAGCTCAATGTGGGTCGCCGGGTTTGGAAATTCCCTGTGCAGCCTGACAAGTTCACTGGCACTCCTTCACGAGACGGCCAATTTATCCAACAACGCAGAGCCCGTCTTCATATGAATAAAACATCTGTCTGCACTGTGAGGCCGAAGACCAGCAGAACAAGTCATACAAACAGACGTGTCAACATGAAGCCCAGACATGGTTTGCCAATTTCTTTCTTTGTTTTCCAGTCTTTCCCAGCAGTGGCACTCGTTCCTCAGAACAGATTGTACTTGACACAGAGAAGAGACTTTACAGGCAGCGAAAAGCATAATTACAAAATGGACCGTTTTGACAGGCACAACAAATTGTTCTCCAGCATGATTTGAGAAAGATCCAGAAAGCATCTTGCACTTCAGTGGGAGTCTGTACAAAGAGTCACATGATCAAAGTCACTCATTTACTCATCTGATTGGTGACCTAGAAACACACTGTCATAGTGTTTGTTAGTATTACATTATTAAAAATCCTAAAACGTTCTGTTTATTTCAATTTAATGTGGTTTTAATGTGGTCTAAGAGTTTTGAGTCACTGTATATACAGGCCTACTTTTGTACTATACATTAAATGAAGTGTTGTTTTAGTATTATTTATATATTATCATAGTATTTATTAACATTTCATTTGAAAGTTTCAGTAATTTAGTTGTGCTTTTGTGATTTTTTTAAAAATATTTAATTTATTACTTAATATATTTAATATGCTTTAATATATTATTTAATATAATTTATCATAAATATATTTAGCTTTAATTTTAGTATCACTTATACACTATCATAATATTTATTGACATGCTTAATTAGCTTTTATTTTAAATAATTTTAGTTTTCATTCAAAATTTTAGTTTAAATTTGAGAAATATTTTTGGGCTTGTCATTTTTATTTTTAAAATATTTGATTAATTTATTACTTAATATATTCAATATACATTAATATATTATTTTACATAAATATTTAGCTTTATTTTATTCCAGTTTTAATTGCAGTAATTTTAGTACTTCAACATTACCTTTATTTACTTTATTTTATTTCAGGTAAAGTTTTTCATATATTATTTAAATTTTATTGGTAACACTTTATTTTAAGGTGTCCTTGTTACACATTACATGCATTTACTGTTATAATAACAATTAATTGCATACAAGTAACCCTAAGCCAAACCCTAAAAATAAAGTGTAACCATTTTATTTCAGATCTATTTCAATTAACACAAATTAAATGTAGGATTTACTTATCAGGATAACAAATCCAATTTAATGTCAAATTTTAAAGTCTTGTAAAATGTACTTCAAAATTCTGCATCTCTCATTTTATTTACAACTTTGAAATATATTTTTTACAGTGTACTAGTAAATATTTCCTATTATTTTTTTTAAAGCTAACTTCTGCGCAGACAAATACCTTAAAACCTTATGGTATTTAAACAATAAAACAATTACACAGCAAAAAACAACTGTATTGTAAAAGTTAACATTTTTCCAACAAATATATAATATAAACTGTAAAAATTAATAACAATGAACACATATGTGAAACTTTGTAACACTGTCACATCAGATACATGTATTGATCACTCTACAGATTTTCTGTATATAAGAGTTGTAATTGGCTTAACAGACCCACATAACGATGAAACAATCTCTCGTCCCCCATATTACTCTTTAAAGAAAAAATAGCTAATTTTCCATATTTCACAGAAATGAGGTCTCTGACATCAAAACCGTCAGACTCCAGGAGAAATAGAAAGGAGACAGTCTGAAGACTGCTGCGGGCATCACATTTGCACGAGGTTGTTTCTTATCTGTTTGGAACGGCACATCTGTTCAAAACAAACCGATCAAAAAGCGCCATTTAAAGAAATGCAATCAAAAATGTTTAGTTTGCCGTGACAGAGACGCTGCCTTCATCTTCAGCTGCACAAACACAGGCTTTCTTCCACCTCGCAGGAGACAGGGAGGACGCCATCCTGCAAACGCGACAAGGCGTCCATGCTTTGTGGAGATCACAATTATTGTCACCCATGTGTGAAAATATTATGTTTGTGAAGAGCTGCTACCTGTGTCTCCGGTAATAAGTTGGATGGCAAAAAATAGAGCCAAGTGTTGGAGTGAGCCAGCAGACGTGACACAGACAAACACAAAGAAAAATGCGTCTGAGACTTCTGGAACAATGAGGAGATATTTCAAAACGACTTCAGAGCGTCTTCCTGCACACACTGACTCTGAATGCACATTCAAGAGCTTCACACACTTCAGCTCGGAAAAATATTTTCCCCACCAGCTTCTAAACAGCACACATTCATACATATATCACTTACCTAAACAGTCAACATTTCAGTTGCTTATAATAATAACCCAAGGAGGTCTTGGTTGCATGTTAGTTTGAGGTCCAATTCTCACCAAATAACTATAAACTATGACTTCTGCCTCAAATAAATTCCTAATTTGCTGCTCGTTAATAGTTAATAAGGCTGTTGTTAAGTTTAGGTATGGGGTCGGATTAAGGGATCTAGAATATGGGCGAGCAGAATAATAGTAACAGCCAATATGCTAGTAATATGCATGCAAATAAGCAACTAGTTAATAGTGAGAATAGGCCCCTAAACTTAACTATTACCAAGGTTAATGACTAAAGCAAGGCACCCCAAAAGACAAAAAACTGTATTTTTTTCTGGCCCTAATATATTTTAAATATATGCTAACTATATTCTGAAAACGGTGAAGCTCAATGAAATATATTTTTAATTTGAAAATGCATTTAGATACAATTATATACCAAAAATATATATATATATATTTAAATAAAATATATTTCAGTGGCAAGAAAGTACATTTCCAATCTTACAGTATAGCCCACATTTAAGATAAATGCAAATGTGGATGGAATAGGCTACTATTTACAATGATTTAATAATGTAGTTATAGATAAGAAATAAGGTTTTACTTCAAATGTGACATATGTGAATGTATTATCTTGAAATATATGGAAGGCAAAATATATTTCTAAATGAATATATTCATTTTTTTTAAATATATTTGTTTAAAAAATATACAAAAATGGGCAAAAAATACATAGAGATTGAAAATATATTTACATAAATATATTTTAAAGTATATTTTAGGGGGGGAAAAATGGGCAATTTTTTTTTTCTTTTTTTAATTTTATTGATTTATATTATTATGCATGTCATATGGGAAGGCTCTCAAAAAGACTTTATTCTGACATTATAAATGCTGCAGCAATTAGCCCACACAAAATAATAGCACAGTTACAAAGTGTGTGTAACTCAAACTGCATTGTTAAATAACTCCAAACTAATCAGAATGAACAATAACTGCTCTTTAGTCTACTTATGTGCTGCTCTCCTTCCAAATGTCTTCTCTTTATTAAAGTGGCAGATGTCACAAAAAAGCAACCTGATCTAATATATTCACTGAACTCAGTTATTGTGATCTGGCTAGAAGAGTTTTTTTTATTTTTTATTTTTTTTTTATTTAGAGAACTGATATTCCCAACATTCTACAAAGATAAAAGGCAGGAAATGCAATTTATTATGAATAAAATAGATCAATACAAAATATTTAAATATTGGTAAATAAAAACAATAAAATGCCATTAAATTATAATTATTCAGCAAATTAAATTTGTTTCCTAGGGAATGCATGAAGTAATACTCTTGAAAAAAGTACACTTTAGCATGATTTTAAAAAGAGTACGTATTGCAGAGTAAATATACTTTTTAAGAATATACTTGTGTGAACTGAATATAATGTTTTAAACACACTTCAATGCATGTTAAAAAAAAAAAAAAAATTGAAATATATATATATATATATATATATATATATATATATATATATATATTATAATGTGTTATACTTTTAATTTAGTAGTAATTTAAAGTACGTTTTGTTTTTGTTTTTTGGACAGTAATCAAGTACTTGTGGTTTAGTAAGTAAACAAATTAAATTAAGTGTACTTTTAAAACACAACAAAAGACTAAAACAATTATCCAAAATGTACTTTAAAGTAAAACTTTTAATTAGATATTACAAAGTGCTCTTTTTAAAAGTGTACTTAAGCGTGTTACAAAATAGTCATTAAAAGTGTCTCTAAGTCACTTAAGTGGCTTTTTATTCCATTATTTTCTTTATTTATATAACATCTTTTTCACAAGGTTGCTTAAATGTACAAATAATGTAAGCGTACAATTAAACATAGCTAATGCTAACAAAATGCTAATCAAACTAACATTAAAACAGATGACAAAACTGATTTGCACAAACTCAACAAGACTTGACAGCTGATACACCACCAAAGCCTTTTCAGCTGGTAATTGGGAAACCTTAATGGTCTGAAACGAGATGCGTCTTCATAAAGCTCTGCTAACGTGGACTAGATTTCACGCTAAGCTAACAGTAGCCAATTGTATGGCTCTTTTGATTAAGGTCAGTGTTTTTCACAAGAGTTGCCCTGCATAGATATTTTGACGGCTTGCTCTTGCGGTTACTTTGAGATCTTCATTCAACCTTTACTGGCTCACAATTAGATCACTGCAAACTTTTATTGTGCTGATATGAATGATGTCACATTAGCATTCCGTAATTCGAATTTAAGGAAGGTGACTCCCTCACTGTTTAATTAATTTAACGCACATCAGTTTCAAATATCAAAATATAATAAGATATATATGACAAGGGTAGCTATATGTTAAGCATTCAGGCATAAATGGATGTGATTTAGGTTGTCCAGTGCAATCATCAGCTGAGGAGAAAGCAGCAAACAGAATAGCAATGGAGCCTCCACTATCACAGCACACTGCACAGCGCTGATTAGGCACTGATTATCCTCATATTCCCCTTGCGATGTCTGATGACATTATGACAGGCAATTTTCACATTCAATCTTCGCTTCGTAAAAAAAAGTGCATATTCATTTAAAGTCATACTCTCAATTTTCTATTCTATTACGCCGTGCCTCGTGGAGTCACATGTGCTCATAAAATATGGTTCTCCCGTGGAAACTAACACACCATGACTGCCCCGGGTCCTGTTCGTTCACTGCTTTAACAAATACCAATCCATGTAAGAAAGTGAAGCAATTTTGGGGAACAGTTAGCCAACACAATTTACCTCTTCTATACAATAGAAATACTCAAATAGATATATTATCCCAAGAGTCAAGGCACAAAGAGAATTATGGAGTAATGCAAGAATCTCCTGTAAGTCCAATTTCTGATGCATGGATATGAAATGACTGTACAAAGAAGGTCAAAAAATTATGGAAGCTGCCACAGAATAATATATGTTTTTTTATTTTTACATTTTTTTTTTTTAATTGCAAGGTCAGCATTTTTCCTGTGGAATTGGGCTACTTTTATATCTTTTTTATCTCACAATACTTTTCAAATCTTTTTATTTGGCAATTGTTAGTTATAAACTCACAATTGCAAGTTAAAATCATGCAATTCTGGCTCTTTTTTTTCTCAATTCTGCATTTATATACAATAATTCATATATAGAGTTTATATCTCACAATTCTGCCTTTTTTATCAGAACTGACTACAGATGTTTAGAAAGAGCATAGATAATTTTTTCAGCAACAGAATGAAAAAAAAGGTTATTTGCAAATTTTTCTCTCACAATTCAGACTTTTATATTAGAATTTTAAAGTTATATCTGTGTTTTTTTTATTTATTTATTTATTTTTTATTTTTTTGGTCACTATAGAATACAAAATAATGGTAATTGTGACTTTTTCCTCACATTTTTGAGTTTACATCTTGCAATTTTTCTTGGTTCTTGAGTAGGCCTACAGTATATTCAGAAAAGTCTAAATTGTGAGATATAAACTCAAAATTGCAAGAAAAAAGTAAGAATTTGTGGATTTAAAAATAGACTGCATATATAACCTTTTTTTTCATCCCATGGTGGAAACAAGTTTCAATAAAACCTGACTAATGTTGTTTCTTAACATCTGTATATAACATCTTCTCAGAGAGGATCCGGAAACCCCGGACAATTACGCTGTGTACACAGACATCTTAATTTCCCTACATATCTTATCTCTTTTTAAATAGACAGGGCTGTTCATAATAAGACATATGAACGGAGCGCCGATAACCTCTTCCTCTCGCCTTTTCCATCTAATCATAGTTAGCCATGCTGCCGCAAGGAACATGTGCCAGAGATGTGCCTCTCGTTCACCCACCGTCCCTCCAGCAATTACTGTTCTGACATCTCCACAATGGCCCTGTAATTACGGCACTCATATTTATCCACCGAGCCTGCGGTCTGAATGTGGATCACAGCCTCATGTAAAACAAGACCATAATAACATATGCGATGGCTAATAAACTGTTAGCATTCATCGTTGTAAGTGTATGTCATTTCCTCATCTTCAATCCATAGTGTGGCAAAGAACACAAGCAATGGTTTCATTAAAGAGATGAAACACATAAAAATGGAAATTCTGTCATCATTTACCAAACCTTCACAGCATGCCAATGCTCAAAACACTCTGTATGTGTATACATATATCAAGTATATCTTCTGAAACCATACCCTTGTGGAACAAAAAGTGTGCTTAATTATACTGAATGTGCACTTTCATGATTGTTTTTTTTAACACACTTAAGTACACTTTTAAATAATTTTAAGTACAATCTTAAATCATTGTTAATAATATTTTTTTGTGCTTCAAAGTACACTGGTGTGTTGACTAACTAAAGCACATCTAGTTCTTGATTATCATTCAAACTGTTTTTTTTTTTGTTTGTTTGTTTTTTTACATTAAAGATAATATATTGTAAATTTCCTAAACAGAGATGTGTATTAGATAAAGGTTAGATAAAAGTATCAGTGAATAACATTACATTTTGGCCCATACTATTGTATGGTTTCAAAAGACTAAGTCATATTGACTTAGTTTTAATACAATTTCATGATACTTTTTTAAAATATACTTTCATGATCCTTTTTTTTGGGGGGGGGGGGGGGGGGGCTTGGACTTTAACACCATTTACTCACCATTGACTTTAATTATATGGAAAAGAGCAGCCTCAACATTCTGCTAAACATCTCCTTTAGTCTTTCACAGAAAAAAAGAAAATCATTACATTTTTTTCATACAGAATTTTTTAGGTGAACTATCCCTTTAAACTTCAATACCGATTGATCTGAAAACTATTTTCTCAGCATCCGACGGCTGGAAGAGGAAATCCTGCAGTACTTTGTCTCCTTAGTTCTCTTCCCCATGTTGATTAAATAAATTAGGGTGAGGTCTGTGGCATTGATCCTGTTCCTCAATTCAGGTAGTTATCGAGTCTGTGAGAGAGGAGTGCTCACTACCCAGAATCCCTGATTTTGATGAACCTGGATGGGTCTGTCTGCGCTGATGAGGGACTAAGTCTGTTCTCGGCACAAACACACTCTTAAAAGCACCTTTGGTGATTGGCTCCCCTGATGAGACAAACGATAAGAGTCTTACGGGAAGCCAGACCCAGGTCTTGCTGGCCCATTCCCAATCTGATGAGAAAAAAAGGTGACCGCCGGCCACAAACTATGGGGGAAAACCGTATAGAAGAGATTTTCTCTTTTTGTGCGATTTAATCAATACAGGCTCACTGGAAATATTCGGTGAGTGGTACTAAATGCATATTCAGTTTTATCAGAAACTGATGAACTTTAATCTGTCAAAGTTTTAATATGTTGGTTGTTGTACGTATCGAAGCAGTTTGCAAATTAAACATCTGGAGAATAGTGCTAAAAGAACAATACACAATTGCATTTGAAAATAAGCTTGCTTAAAACATGACTTGTGTTTTACGGGAATTATACCCGAGAGCTGCGGATTGCGCTACTGAGCAAGTTTACCATGTCAAAATACGCCATATATATTGAGCTGGTTATGTGGTGCAAACATCACAATGTATTAGTTTACAAATTATGCACTGTGGTAAAAGTGTATTGAGGTTCATAAAATAGTATTGTGCAAGAAAACATGCAAAATTAAGTTTTTAAAAGACGTTTTCCTGCAATTTGTGTTCAATTCAGTTCAGTTCACATTTGCTATTTTTCCTTAACTGGAACACAAAATATTATGTTTAGCAGACTATTCAAGCTGTTTTGTCATAAAAGATATTAAGTAATCTGATTACGTCACTCATGTTACTTGTAGTGCACCACCAATACTGAACATGGGGGTTAATAAATGATGACCAAATTTTCATTTTGGGGTGAAACTCTCTGCAGCTATCACATATTTTTTTCCTTATGTTCCTAATGAGTACATGAAATTTGCCCAGAGAAAATCATCAGTCAGACCTGACATCTTGGCACCAATTTCATTTTGTTAGAGAGAATCAAAGTCCCACATAGTACAATTGAGAATTACTAAACCCACTTCTAGCAGCGAAGGCCTAGACATTTACATATCTTAGTGAATATATTTCCGACTCTTGGTTTCACATAATGACTTGCATCCTTAGAGAGTTCCCTGCACTGTCAAAGTGGCTTGTCTATTGGTTATGTACATCACCCAGGAGATGCAATCCATCTACGCTGATTTTAATTTCACTGGATTTCTTGTTATACTGTGAGAGAGTTCCATTTTTTCAGGGCTTAAAGATTATAAATCAAGGATAAGAATTAGCAATGGGCAACTTTTGGCTTTAAACTCAAAAAGCAGAGGTGTCATCAAACAACTTCCTAATGGAACAGGGCAAGAAGGCAGGGAAACACCAAATCCATACCATTAGATATGATAGGATGGTTGTGTCTAGAGGGGTTACTTGCTATCATCTTATTTGTGTGTGGTAGACGGCATCTGCGCTCAGACTCAGAACAGACACCAATTTCAACTATCATCAGTTGGGATTGAACGTGAGTGCATGACTTCAGTGACACTGGGTGTGCGATTTTTCTGTTTTTATTCGATTCATTCGAATTTAATGTTTTGCCACACTTTTATTTTTAGAAATCTAGGAATTGCGATTTTGAATAGAAATATTTCCAAACTTAGAATTTTATGATTTGACAATATGGCGATGATAACAGTTAAGAGAAAATTATTTAATATATTTTTATTGTGGAAACACTACCATTCAAATGTTTGTGGTAAGTAAAAAAAAAAAAAAAAAAAAAAAAAAACAACAAAAAAAAAAAAAACATTTTTTTAGCAAGAATGCATGAAATTGATCAAAATTGATCGATCTCAATGTCATCTAAATGCTGTTCCTTTTAACTTTCTATTCAACAATGAATCCTAAAAAGAAATGTATCACGGTTTCCACATTAATATTAAGCAGTAAAAACTGCTTTCAATGTTGATAATAATAAGAACCATTATTAATAATTGAGCATCAATAATAGCCTCTAATTACTGAGCAGCAAATCAGTATATGAGAATGATTTCTGAAGGATCATGTGTCGCTGAAGACTGGAGTAATGATGCTGAAAATCCAGCTTTGATCACAGGAAGTTACATATTAAAAAAGAATTATGTGTTGATGATTTATGTTTGATAATACAGGAATTACAATTAGTCACCTAGTGGCATCTGTTTAACCCATCCGAAGTGCACACACACAGAGCAGTGAACACACACACACACTGTGAACACACACCCGGAGCAGTGGGCAGCCATTTTTATGCTGCGGCGCCCGGGGAGCAGTTGGGGGTTCGATGCCTTGCTCAAGGGCACCTAAGTCATGGTATTGAAGGTGGAGAGAGAACTGTACATGCACTCCCCCCACCCACAATTTCTGCCGGCCGGAGACTCGAACTCACAACCCTTCGATTGGGAGTCCGACTCTCTAACCATTAGGCCACGACTTCCCCCTGTTTGTGGGATCATGTGTCGCTGAATTTTTGATTATTGTAGATTGAAATATTGATTTTTTATGTACTCTATTTTGGTCAAATAATTTCATGAGCATAAGAGATTTCAAACCAGAGTTGGCGGACTCGAGTCAGATGACTTGACTCGAGTCAGACTTAAGTCGCAAATTTTAGGACTTGAGACTTGCTTGACAAATACTCATAAAAGACTTGACTTGACTTTGACTTGGTATTCATGACTTGAGACTTGACTCAGACTTGAGTTTGTATTTATTGTCTTATTGTCTTTCATTCAATAAATATCTGTTTGTTTTTGAATGCACTGCAACCTAACCAAGTGACGCAGCAGGCAAGCAGAGCGTGTGCAGTGTTGCCAACTTAGTGACTTTGTCAATAGATTTAGCAACAAGTAGAATGCATTGTAAAGGGTTATTCACTGTTTATAAGGAAATGTCAGCTTTTTTGGCAGTAGCATGTGTACAGTACATTGTCTAATAATTAGTCTTCAATGTTACTCTTTGAGTGAAAAGCCTATGGATAATTTATAGGATGCATAAAAAAAAACATAGTTGCAAACCCAACCACAACCCTAACCCTAAAAAAAAATAATAAAAAAAAACCTTGCAAGCACAACCATGCACACATACACGTGCACACACATTCACTCACAAATATTAATAAATCATACTCACTCAAATCACCTCTCTGTCTCTCTCTCTCTCTCTCTCTCTCTCTCTCCAAAATGAAAATTGTCATTAATCACATACCCCCATGTCATTCCAAACCCATAAAAGCTTTGTTCGTCTTCGGAACACAATTTAAGATATTTTGGATGAAAACAGGAAGGCTTGTGACTGTCCCATAGACTGCCAAGTAAAATACACTGTCAATGTCCAGAAAAGTATGAAATACATTGTCAGAATACAGGTACATCTCCAAAAATTAGAATATCATGGAAAAGTTCTTTATTTTTTGTAATTTAATTAAAAAAAGCAAACTTTCTTATATTCTAGATTCATTGCACACAAACTGAAATATTTCAAGAGTTTTTTGTTTTAATTCTGATGGTTACGACTTAGGAAAATTAAAAATTCAGTATCTCAAAAAATTAGAATATTTCATTTTGAGCTTGATTAGTTGCAACATGCAACCACAATTAGGGGAAAGACTACTGACTTGACAGTTGTCCAGAAGACAATCATCGACACACTCCACAAGGAGGGTAAGCCACAGAAGGTCATTGCTGAAAGGGCTGGAGAGTGCTGTATCGAAATATATTCATAGATAGTTGACTGGAAGGAAAACAAGAGTTTTTTTTTGGTGCACAAGCAACAGGGATGACCACAGCCTTGGGAAGATTGTCAGGAAAAGCCGATTCAAGAACTTGGGAGAGCTTCACAAGGAGTGGACTGAAGCCAGAGTCAGCGCATCAAGAGTCTCCACGCTCAGACATCTTCAGGAAATGGGCTACAGCTGTCACATTCCTAGAACCAAGCCACTCCTGAACCAGAAAAAAATGTAAAAAGCATCTCACCTGGGGTAAGGAGAAAAAGAACTGGACTGTTGCTCAGTGGTCCACAGTCCTCTTTTCAGATGAAAGTAAATTTTGCATTTCATTTGGAAATAAAGCTCTGGAGTGTGGAGGAAGACTGGAGAGGCACAGAATCCAAAGTCCAGTGTGAGGTTTCTGAAGTCAGTGATGATTTGGGGTGTCGTGACGTCTGCTTGTGTTGGGTCATTTAGGTGCACTTTATGCTTCCCTCTGCTGACAAGCTTAATGGAGATGCTGATTTCATTTTGCAGCAGGACTTTAGCACCTACCCACTGTGCCACAACCACTTCCAAGTGGTTTGCTGACCATGATATTACTGTGCTTGATTGGCCAGCCAACTCACCTGACCTGAACCTCACAGAGAATCTATGGGGTTTTGTGAAGATAAGTAACATCTGACAAACAATACATAGGAGCTGAAGGCCACTATCAAAGCAACTTGGGCTTGAATTACGACTCAGCAGTGCCACAGGCTTTATTCAACAATTCGTCTCCTCGGTGTCTCTCCACATCACCGTAGCACCATTTTGGAGAATATGAGCTGAACTCAAACTGCGTACGCTCTGCTGATGTGGAGAGACACAGAGGAGAGGAATTGTTGAAAAAAGTCGTTATTTTTGTTTTCTTCAAACAAACGCATCAAGGCACATTTTCGCAAATAGCCTTCAGCTTTGCCTGGCTGGTATGTTACATTTGACGGCTGCAGTCAGAGGAAAATGAAAGAAAAACACTGTAGTTAAAATATTTAATATTCACAAATGAAACTTTAGTAGCCTACTTAATAAATTATATCCATTTTTAGAATGAATAAAACAGAATAAAACACGCACATACTTTGTTATTCGTTACCTGTCATTTACTTGGGGAAAAAGATATCTGTCTGTACACTGATTCAAAAATTGTTGCCTGTTTTATAAATTATTTCCATTATTTTAATAAAACGTGAAGCACTGAATAATTTCGCTCCCATTATTTAGGCCAAACTAAAACAAGAAACAAATTAATTAAACCTGGCCACGATTTAGCTAAATCATTGAAACTGAAAATATTGGACGGATTAATAAAATGTCCTCACGTTTAAACTCAAGTTCTCTCATTATAATCAACAAAGTGCACACAATGTAAAAAAGAGCTTCATTAATTGACAACTTCAGTGATTTTAAAGGGAGCCTTCTTTATTTGCTTTCATACAATTTAACTAAAACTCAAAAAAATATTAACTTTGTAATGCATATGCAAAATGTGAAACTGCAATCTTATTCGCAGTTTGGTTCACTAGGTTTCACAATTATGAGGAAGACTGCTGATCTGACAGTTGTCCAGAAGACAATCATTGACACCCTTCACAAGGAGGGTAAGCCACAAACATTCATTGCCAAAGAAGCTGGCTGTTCACAGAGTGCTGTATCCAAGCATGTTAACAGAAAGTTGAGTGGAAGGAAAAAGTGTGGAAGAAAAAGATGCACAACCAACCGAGAGAACCACAGCCTTTTGAGTATGTCAAGCAAAATTGCTTCAAGAATTTGAGTGAACTTCATAAGAAATGGACTGAGGCTGGGGTCAAGGCATCAAGAGCCACCACACACAGACGTGTCAAGGAATTTGGCTACAGTTGTCTTATTCCTCTTGTTAAGACACTCCTGAGGTGTCTTACCTGGGCTAAGGAGAAGAAGAACAGGACTGTTGCCCAGTGGTCCAAAGTCCTCTTTTCAGATGAGAGCAAGTTTTGTATTTTATTTGGAAACCAAGGTCGTAGAGTCTGGAGGAAGGGTGGAGAAGCTCATAGCCCAAGTTGCTTGAAGTCCAGTGTTAAGTTTCCACAGTCTGTGATGATTTAGAGTGCAATGTCATATGCTGGTGTTGGTCCATTGTGTTTTTTGAAAACCAAAGTCACTGCACCCGTTTACCAAGAAATTTTGGAGCACTTCATGCTTCCTTCTGCTGACCAGCTTTTTGAAGATGCTGATTTCATTTTCCAGCAGGATTTGGCACCTGCCCACACTGCCAAAAGCACCAAAAGTTGGTTAAATGACCATGGTGTTGTTTTGTTTTTCTTGATGGTGGTTTCACCAGACCTGAACCCCAGAGAGAATCTATGGGGTATTGTCAAGAGAAAAATGAGAAACAAGAGACCAAAAAATGCAGATGAGCTGAAGGCCACTGTCAAAGAATCCTGGGCTTTCACGCCGAATTGAGGCAGTAATTAAAGCAAAAGGAGCCCCTACCAATTATTGAGTACATGTACACTAAATGAACATACTTTCCAGAAGTTAAAAGAAGCAAAGACTTAAATTACTTCAGTCTGTGTGCATTTAATTTATTTAATACACAAGTTTCACAATTTGAGTTGAATTACTGCTTTGTATCTTTATTATTGAATGTAAAAGAGATTTATTAAAACAATCAGAATCAAAGAATTGAAGCAGCATCAGCTGTTAGATCATTTATTTTACAGGTTATAACTGCATCTGTCTTGGTTGTAGACTTTTGAAGATTTATTTTTAATGCGGATCCCATACTGTAACCTAAAAGAAATGTGCTCTTTTACTATTCATATTCAACTGTTTGTGCGGAAAATTATCGATGCGCATTCATGACAGGGAGACGCCCTCGAGAAATTTTTTTTTCTTCTTTTTTTTCCCTCTTTTTTTCCTGATAATGAAATAACTTAAAACTGGGGTGCCTTACATAAATGAGAAATATATCTACAGAAATCTTGAAATGTCTTCTTTTAAACGAACCAATTCAAAATGAAAGCAAATACTCCCTGATTATGCACATCCTGTGGAGACGAGAGACAGCACTGTGAATTTCATCTTGCAGCCGACAAGGAAACATTAGTTTATTAATAAATAATTAAAATGTATACTTTTTCACAATCATTAGGCTACTTCTGCCTGTGCTTTGTGGCAAACTTAATGCGTGTGCTTAAAACACAGAATATATTAAGGTTCATTATGGATTAGACTGTGTTAATTTAATAAAAATGTGCGATTAGTTGAAAAATGACTTAAATGAATGACTACTAGTAACTAGAAAAAACTTACGTGGGGGGCAGACCTATTAAATACCCGCTAGACGTCTCTGTTAAAGTTTTTAAAGCATTTTATACACATTTGTATAAATTCTGCTTTCAGAACGGTCCATAAAGGAGAGATGCCTTAACATTGATTTTTTTCCTCTAAAACACAAAAACATCTCCATTCTGCAGATATTGTTGCTTCTGGTTTGTGCATTGTAAATCACAGAAAATCTACAAAATGTTGTCTCAATATATTTTAAATGTTGCAATATATTTTTACATTTGTATTGCCAAAACGACTGCAGCGTTGCTGCGTACAATTAAAACTGAAAATAGCCTACATTAAGAACAAAAGTTTTTGTCTCTTTGGTAGATGCGCGTCTCTTTGGCCATTTTTTTGTCTCTCTCTCAGAAGCGCCTCATCTCTCCTGCGATAAAACAAAAAAAATTATATTATATTGTATGCAATACTCTTTAGGCCTATGCAGTTGCAAAAATTGCAAAAGCCCAACCCAACGAGGCATGAAAACACTTTATCTAAACCTGCTCTGCAAGTTTGAAACCCTAATCAGACACTGTCCATATGAAAGAGCAAGAGATTCACACCTTTATTTTTCAACCCTTACAAGCTATACAGAACTACTCCCAAACCCCAATCCCCTCCATCTGGACTGAATTCAGTCACTACTGGTTGCTTAGTGTAAAATGGACACTCTATCTAAAATAGAAAAACGGTGTAACATAAACCAGCAAACTGCAGAACACATTTGTATTAATCATTTTATATATTATTTTATATATATATAACACCACAACCTGGTATTTGAACCTGTGTTAGTAAAATCACTGACTAACTTGATAAACGAAACTTCCCTTCTCCAGACAAGCTCTTCATTCATGTCACTTCAAATAATAAAATTAACCGTTATAATGCAAGATAATTATTTTGTGTTTATATATATACTCACAGCAGCCCTACTCTTTCTCAATTGATAATTAATCATTCTTTTTGCAAAAATCATTGTTATTTGTGAACGTAGGCATTTGTGGAAGGCTTTAAGACCAAGTGGAATCCTCTGCCAGCTGCTTCCACTTCACAGTGTGCGCAACTCGCGCTAACTGCACCCAGGTTCAAAGTCCTCAAGTTTTTATTTTACAAAATCAGTTTGGGCGAATGCAGCTTATTTATCATGAGCCCAACATTTAGCAAGGCAGGAAAACATTCAGTCTACCTGTAGGAAGACATATTTCATTGTAAGTTAATGCTGTTAAATAGAGAGAGAAAAAATACATTGAATAAAACAAACAAACAAACAAAAAACCTAGTGTTGGCTATTCTTAAACTTAAACCTACACTCTCTTTAAGTGTTCTTTCATTGAAAAGTATGCATTTTTATTCATTCACAGGCTATATGGTTGAAATAATGTTTTAGTTCAAAACTTTAATTGCCATTGTTTTAAAAAAAAAATGCTTTATTGACTGACGTTTCATAAACCTTTTTTTTATATATACTAGATTTAACTCGAATCTCAATACTATTAAATTGACTTTAAAATCTCAAGGAGTTTATAAGTTGAAACGGGTGAAAATGTCACAGTGCATGTTAAATAGCCTAAATGAACTTGTATCTTGTATAGTAACTGAAGACCTTGATTGCATGTTACCATGAAACTAACAATATAATTTGATTGTTTTTAAAATGAACAATTCCTGTATAAAATGGGACAGCAACCTTTATATCAAACATTTTTAAATTGTCCACAGATGAGCAACGCGGGAGGCAGGTTCTGCGCCAGAGTGCACAAAGTGAATGTGCATATGCACAATTTAACAACATAGTCTAGATTAACAGACAGTAATAAAATTTATCCGATGAATATGTTAACCCACAGTAACAAATTTTAACCGATTAATCACCTATTTTCGTTTGCTGCATGTTTTTTAAAAACACTAAAAAAAAGTTTTTGACAGGAAAAAAAAATGTCATGTATGAATCGCATTTTATTACATCAGAAATAATAACGGAAGGCCTAATAATGTTATAATGTACCAACAGGATATTTTTTAGTGCTCCTCACTTTAAAACAAATCCTTTAAATTTAACTAGCAGAACAGAACAAGAATTAAAAATATATAATTCTAATGGATATCCTAAATATAATTGCAGTATATAATAATATAGGCTTAGCTATAAACAAACAAACAAAAACAAATAATAATAATAATTTAAAGCGAAACATAAGGTAAGGTTGGGCTTACCTCTTTCATTAGGGACAAATCCAAACATTTCCATATTCGTGATATTGCCCATTTTGAAGCTAAACTATTATTCATTAGGTAAAATAGGCTTTGTAGTTCACGTGTGTTTCAGTGTCGATGGAAAAAAATCATAATAAGCAAAAAATATGCCAAAGTAGACCGCTGATCACGCCGAATGGCATGGTGATCGGGTGCGCTGTTTCCAATGAATATGTGCGCGTGAGGCACCAGTGCGATCTAACAGCTGAAACAGATAATACTCCATTTTTGGTCACACAGTAAAGGCATAATGCAAAACTGCAAAGTGTTAGCAATTTGAAAAATCAAGAATAATAGCAGAATTAATAATAATTATTTCTAAATGCTGGACCGTTCTCATTTCGCTCTGCATATGGAACCTGAAGGATTATATATATAATGACTGTTTAATAACAATAGCATGCACTAAGAGCCTTTGTATAAAGGTCTTTCTTTTCATTTTTGATGCGTAGACTGTAGCCTAAGACTATCCCATTATTTCGAAATTAACTCACTGTAAATTTTCTAATGGTTTTTAAGTATGTTACAATGCTATATTTTAATGTTATTGTTGTTTTACTTTGTCGTTTCATCTCCATTTACAAACCAAAATTTTACAATTACAGTCAGTTTGCAACCTGTGCTTTTGCGCCACCTGGCGGTAGTGTTGTGAACAACTTTAATACGCGACTGTGGGTATTACCCATTTTGCTTGTCCACCTACTGTATCTTAAAATGTGTTCCAAAGACGAACTAAGCTTTTACGGGTTTGGAACGACATGAGGGTAAGTTATTAATGACAAAATTTTCATTTGGGGTGGAGTATCTCTTTAATGATTTGTTCATGTCCCATAAAGGTGATGCCTGTTTGAAGAATGCCATTTGGTGGCATAGAAACCATTTTGCGTGAATTGTTTAATACTTTTTCATGGTTTTCTTCAATGTTTGAGGCATACTGAAACAGCTCTACCTAAATACTGTTCATGCTTTTATGTTAATTTCAGTTACATTTAAATCTTAGGCTATGTAGTTTTAATTTTAGATTTGTATTGTATTAACAACTCAGCTGTATGTGGACATTTTTTGAGTAGAAATGCATATTGCAATTTTGTTTTGTAGCAAATAAACCTCCCATAGTCCATAACTACTGAAGTTTTTAAGTTATTTTAATATATAAATTCAGTTAAATCATTTGTATGACTTGACAGTGACTTGCTTGACCCAAGCTATGACTTGACTTGAATTGCTTGACAAAAACAGTGACTTGACTTGACTTTCTTGATTCTCACAAAAAATTGACTTGGACTTGCTTGTGACTTGAAGGTTAAGACCTGAGACTTACTTGTGACTTGCACATGTGTGACTTACTCCCACCTCTTTTTCAAACAGTTAAAGAGGTCATATGATGCGATTTAAATTTTTCCTTTCTCTTTGGAGTGTTACAAGTTCTTGGTGCATAAAGAAGATCTGTAAACTTGCAAAGACTAAAGTCTCAAATCCAAAGAGATATTCTTTATAAAATTTAACAGTCAACCACTCCCCCCTGAAATGGCTCGTTCTAACACGCCCCCACATCTCTACGTCACTGTGTGGGAAGATTTGCATAACACTGCCCAGATGTTCAAGCAAAGAAAGAAAGCGTACCTTTTATTCTCGTTGTAGTATTGTTGTCGCCGCCATGTAGTATAGATGTGTTTGGTTGTGAAAGCGAAACTACTTAGTTTGGCCTTCCAAAAGAGGACAATATCCGCTTCGTCATGCCTGGAGCTGATCCATGCTGGTTGCTGAGGAAATACATCAACTTTGCACTGTGGATCGCCGAATTGGCTTTCACCGTGGACGAAGCGGAGTCCAGCCCGGGGTCGTCACATGTGGTTTCCGCAAGCCCAACTGACGCTCCTTTGTAGAATCCGCCGGCCACACCATTTTCAAGCCGCCCGCCTCTGCTCACTCAAGCCGGCCTCCGCTCACTCTAGACTGCGGCTAACTCTAGGCCTCCGGCCTTCTCTCACTCAAGGCCGTGGTGTGTGACGCTGTTTCTAGCGAAACTACTTTGTTTGGCCTTCCAGAAGAGGACACGACTAGAAATCATGTTTATATCATGTTTATAATGGGTTTTAATGTTTATATCTCGTCACTCCGGCCGGACAGGGCATCACAATATGTTAAGGGGTGTAACATTTCCGTCACACGCTTGAGGTATTCGGCCAATCACAACACACTGGATAGCTGGGAATCACAGCACACCTCGCTTTTCAGACCGATGAGCCTTGTAAAAATCGATGCGTTTCAGAAGGCGGGGCATAGAGGAGAAACAATAATGTACAGTGTGTGGAAAATAATGTTTGAACCTTAGACTGCATAAACACATTTCATTACACCAAATACACAAAATAATCTTCTTTTTAGCAGCATCATATGATCCCTTTAAAAAAAAAAACTGAATTATTCCAAATGTTTGACAGGTAGCGTAGGCTGCAGCAGATATATGTCTGCTACATATATTTATAAAATAAGCAATATTTCTTTCAGGGTTTTTTGAGAACACAAAATGAGGTCTGTTTTTAGGTTTGAGAACTTTATAATCCTCTTTCTGTAGTGGCGTCTGGCACATCACAGTATGTTCTGAGTTTGAGTCTGTGCCATTTCATTGGAGGAGAGCTGACGTCTGGGGAAGAAAGTGACTGTTGACTTGATATGCATGTCTGCCACTGTTTCCTGGCAGTGGCTCTCAGTATATTTTGCATCATAGTTTAAAGTTATTTTCAAGTGGCTGTGAAAGGGCTGCTGCGAGGTTTTCTTTATAGCAGTTTCAGCATCCTGTCACTTTGGCTCTGACTCCAACTCAGCTGACTGCACTTGTTAAAAACAAGCCATCCAAACAAACTTTCTCTCATTTTTGGATAATGGTGCCAAAAAGCAAAGGGTTGACTGACAGAGTAATCCAAGACTGTATCACAAAGATGTGTTTTATAGAAACAGGAAGGAGCTGGAGTCGGATCTGTGGCTCTTCCACATCTATGACTGGAGCTGATTCTAATTTAGATCCGATTTTTCCTGCATGATTTCAAATGTGATCTGTTTCGATGATTACATTTGTGGGGCTCGATGAGGTATGACACTCAATGAAGAGATTTGAGGAATAATTTACCAAAAAATGAATCACCCTCATGTCGTTCCAAATCCATATGCTGTTATATTTTTCACAGAACACAAAAGGAGAAACTAAAAAAAAATGATAACATGCTCTAAATCCATATATTCAATCTAAAGTGAAAGTTTATGCCATTCTAGCTCATAATAATCCCCATTCTCACGGATCTGTATTATTCATGCCAGGCCAGTTGTTGGCGATGTGACTGTGTAAAAAAACATTATTCGTCTCCACACATATGCATTACTATAGACTGAACACGAAATACAAGACATAATTTTCACAAATTTGCATCTTTGCAATTTACACAGAGATGAGGCTGTAAATGAATGAACATTCTTCAAACTATCTTCTTTTGTGTTTCAAAGTACAAACAACAGCATAAGGATTTGAAAAGGCATAAGGACATGTAAATAAGTTTTTTTTGTGTGTTTGTTTTTCAGGTACAGGAGGCCAATGCCAGTTAAGAGGGACACTTTTACAGCAACAATTTTTATCTTGAAGATTTGAATTTACTGCATGTTATATAATACAAACAAACTCTTTAGCAATCAATTTAAAAATACAGTGTTGCTAATAAGATCCAATCATTCTGAGCAGCAACTACATCAGGCAAAAACTGATCAAATGCATATGAGATGGATGTGGAGATGACAATATTCAAGCCTCATTGAATGAATTTCCTCAATGCTTATGCTCATTTTGGATAGCTAAAGCTGGGTACAACACTGGAGTGGCAAACACCAAAATGTGGTGCAGTCTGACTAATGTTTTCAAGACTGAATCTAGAGAGGAGGGAGAATCCCAAACATCTCGGCACATGCTCGGAAATGAGCCGCGCTCTGGAGAGGGCCGACTCTTCTCTCACCCTATTAATTTGCATCATTCCGAGAGAGGAACGCTGTTATCATTCCAATTCAAGTAATTAAAACATCAGTCTGCACCACAGATTTCATTTTTTTCCCACTCTGTTCCCCACGCAGGCTTTGGTCTCCAAAGCATCAGCACATAACAAGCCAATTTCCCTACATCAGCTTATATTCACATCTGATTCTGTCGCAGTGCTGTTGGGAGCCGGAACAAGGTCTCAGTACACAGGAATCTAAATAACGTTATGACGCTTGGCGCAAACCTCATTTATAAACCAACGTCTCTGCTGAATTTGATTACTTTTTTCTTTGTTTGTTTGCTTTGTTTTTTGACTTGGGTTTTCCCATTGCAAAAAGAAAATAAGAGAAGCACGTACAGAATAAAAACATATCTGGAAACGCCATTTTGCTGTTTAGAGGAACGATTACTGAGATCCAGCCTGTTATCATGCTAAAGTGCATGGAGTGAAAGCACAGGAACACTGTGGATGCATGCAGGTCATTTGGACACACTTAAAGGTGCTGTTTGTACATTTTTGACTCTACTAAAGCATAAAAATACCATAATATTTTTGCAGATATTTAAGAAACATGTTAAGTTAACATACTTGTTTATCTGAAAAACAATGCTACAGTCAGTTATTCTCCTTTGAAAATGTGCGTTCCGGGCTAGAATGTCCGTCTCTGTTTTGGTTTGTGAAACCTGCCCACTAGCAGTTTATCCAATTGTATTTCTGCACCCTAGGTTGCCAGTTGGTGGTAAACACATTGTATTTCATTCCATTCATCATCAAGTGTGCTCGTTCTTCTTGGTGTCGTCAATCTGGGAACCTGCAAGTGAGTTAAGTCTGAGGAGGAGGGGCCATCTGAAAAAAAAAAGCGCTCTCCAATATTTAGAATTTGGTCTGCTATACCTAGTTCAGCAACTTGGTGTCAATCCTACAAACAGCACCTTAAATAGTTGTCTTTAAAGAACTTTTATAATTAGCATGATAACATGAGTGTGATCTGGTCATGCATTTGAAACCAAAAAGGTTGAATTAGTTTGTTTCACATTACTTTGTCATGACAGGCCAGTCAAAAGCAAAAAATAAATAAATTATATATATATTTTCCTGTCAGACATCAGTGATCATAGGCACCTGCCTTGATCATACGTGGAGGAAGTAAAATTGCATGTACCCTCAATATAGTTGCATCATGGTTACACACTATTCTTATAAACTCAACATGAAATCAAGACTGACACTGTTTACTTTCTTAATGCATAATCCTGGCCTTATTTGAAAGGCTGTTGACGCTCGGTCCCTAAAGTCAGCATGAAATCAAACATTGCTGTGCATTATTCCCCTAAGTGCACTTAATTATACTGAATGTGCACTTATAGTGTATTTCAAAATCCTAAAAGTGAAAAAGAAATCTGCACTTGCACATAATATAATGAAATAAAAGGCACTTAAGTGACATAGAGATACTTTCATGACTGTTTCTTACACTTTTAAAAAGTACACATGTAATATTATCAAATTAAAAGTTTTACTTTAAAGTACATTTTAAATCAGATTTTTTGTTACACTTTAAAGAAGTACACTTATTTTGATGTGTTGATTAACATGCTAAAGCACAAGTACTTGATTATTATTTTTAACTGTATCATGTAATTCAATATTACATTTAAAGTTCATATTTTTTAAATGTACTAAACTGCAACTTCATCATTCCAAATGTGTAATTACAAATATATTTAAATACATGACATACTACTTTCAGAAATGAAATGTCATTAAAGTGTATTTTACTTTATCATAAATGCTTGTCAGTACATTCATCTGTACATTTTAACAATATTTCAAAGTAATAGTAATTGTGAAATTACACAAAGATGTGTACTTAAGTCCTACTTAAGTGGGTAAAAAAGCACTTTAAAGTTCAGCTAATTGCATTTAATAAAAATGTATATATTTCACTTTATTGCAATTAACATGCATGCACCTCATACTTCACATTTAAGTGTATTCGGTAATACTTTAGTTTAAGGTGTCCTTGTTACACGTTACATGTCCTTACTATTATAATAATATTAATCATGCATAATTACATGGAAGTAACCCTTAACCAAACCCTTATCCTAAACCTAACCATATGGTAAGTGCATGGAGTTAATTAATATTACTAATTACACAAGGACATCTTAATATAAAAGTCTGTATATTATTTTAAAATTCTTTTATATTCTTTTATGTTATTTCTACAATAAGTACTCTTTTTAAAATTATGCTTAAGGTTAATTCTTGTTCCACTCACATATATTAGATTACAGAAATAAAATAAATTCTACCTTGTTTTTAACCTAAAACGACACAAAAATCAACCACCATATCTCATCATGCACAGCAACTTAAGTAGCCTAGTAAGGTGCCAAGGGCAATCATACACAATGTCATGGTAGCCATTTGTCAGCACAAGACTGCTAGGAGTCACCAACGGAAACTTGGGAACATCTGGGGATGCCCTTGGTACCGGGTGGCCAGCCGGCAGGGAGACGCCGCGGGTTGTGAGTGACAGATGTATGTGTTTTCATGGCCAGTCTAAGGGACAGAGCTGAACCATTAATCAGACAACTTCACCTCCATAGACAAATATGGCAGGAGGTGTGGGGAAAAAAGCCCTTCACTGGGTGTTGGCCTTTCATCCTTGACCCTGACAGCCTTCACAGCCTTTTCTCTGCATTTAAACTTCCCCCACATTAAGTGTGAAAAAATGTAAAGTTCTGGATGTAAAAATACTCCCCTTTCCTAGTTTCATTTGCAAAAAAAAAAATGGACTTTATTTTATTTGTAATTTTATATTTATATATTATATATATTATATTTTGAGACTTGACACTTAACTTACAGGCGCATTGCTCAAATATTTAATATAGCATAAATTGTAACCTAGTGCCCATCAGGGTTATTATAATTAACTAACACCATAAAAACATTAACTATTATGAAGAAAAAAAAGAAAAATGAAACTTATTTTATTTTAGAAAGTTGCCAAGGCATTTAGTTTTAATAAGTATTAAAATAACCAAAAAAAAATTTAAAACTTAATAAAATACATTTTTTACATTAAAAGAAAAAGTAATAAAAATGTAAAAAAAATATATATATATATATTTAATATAGTAATAATAATAATAATAAAAAATACAATTATTTATATATTAAATATATTATTAATTAAAAAACAAATGTTCATAAAATAATTATTATTAAATGCATTAAAAATATATAATAACAAAACTTTAAATAAATAAAAATGAAAGTGAAAGTGAACCCACAACCTTAGGGTTAGGGTTAGGAGTCAAACTAGGCCACGACTTCCCCAACAAATGAAAACAATTCTGTAGTATATTGATGATGCTAAAATAACATAAGTGCCCGTTTGCCCCAACTACCCTAAAAAAGCTTAGTGACACAGGATTTAAGGTCTAAAAACAATTAAATACAATGGCACACACCTACAGAGTCCTGCACCAGCCAACTTCGATTGAGATGAATGAGAATGCTAACGTATAGCTTTCTCCCAGTATTACAAACCTTGGACAGAACAATGGCAGACGCTGTAAGGAAAGAAAAAGGTGCTGTTATGTAACACTAGCATTTCCAAACATCTATAAATGATGTATATCAGCTGAACCAAATAGAAACTTGAGCCATTCAAACGCTACAACTTGAGTTGTCATCTTTTAATGTCATGTGCTGTCGGAGGCTGTTGGTGGTGATGTCTTTGAACAACAGTGACTATAAGTGCTGACAAAAACAATTCTGTCTTTACCCTGTGGACTGCAGACAGGCTGAATATGACAAGAGCGGCCATAGAAACTAACAGCAGGTAGAAAACTCCCATTACCCTTAAGGACTGTACGTGTTAAAGCTAAATGAAAGCGCTACCTGTCACCTTTTCCTGGGTAAAGGGGGATTTAATTACTTATCAAGAGGCCCTCAAATGTCAACAGACTAAATCTTTTTCAGAAATGTGCAAGTATTTGACTTTTCACTTCCCAGGGGGTGGAAAATCAATTTTAATCAAAATTCCCCAATCCCCCTTTCCATATGTATATTTGGGCACAATGCGCCAAACATCATCAAAGGTAATAAATATTGCTGTCGGCCTGAGAAATGAAAAATAATTGAAGTTGCTTAGTGAGGCAGTTTTAAGTGGAGGGGTTGGGTTCACACTATATAGGGTTGTCAACTGCACTAATGAGTTTGTCTTATAATTGAGAAGTGTGCGCATGTGCATGTTCACTTTATTAATGATATTGATCTGCATTGCATTCCCTCCTGACGAACAAACACAACTTCAGTCGTTTTCAAACTCAACGCTATTCCATCCCTGCCGAGACTGTTAAATGCATATGCAGTGACTTTATGGCAATGTTCAATGCTAATACTCTGGCATTTTATTCCTCCTAAGGGTTGTTTCTTTGCATATGTCTTGAATAATAATCTGGTGAAAGGCTAAGAGGGATGGTTTCCAGGCAAGTTAAAGAGATAGACTGAGACAAAATAAAAACATGCTGCTAATTTGATTTAGGTGAATTGTTTTCTTGAGTAGAACAGTAAAGAGGGTTTTTTTTTTTCTGAAACTGTGGTCCTTGGTGATTCAGAAAATGCAAGTCAGCGGCTGTCCATTTCTGAGAATTAAAAAAAGCATATAAAGGAACACAACATTAATACTCGCAGCTCCCTGATGCTATATTGAGATCTTATGAAGCGAAACGATCAGTCTGTGCAGGAAACTAAACATTATTCTTACCTGTAATTCAGAGCATCAGACAAACGTCTGGAGTGATGAATCGGATAATGAACGAATCATTCTTTTGAACCGGTTCTTTTTAATGGACCATTTGAACCAGTTCACCAAAGTGTCTGAAACGTTTTGCGGCTCAGGCAGCACAGATCTACAAGTTACTCAATCAAAACTCACTTTCAGACACCTGACAGTCACTCCGACTCGAAATGAGCCATAAATACCAGTGTATATGATCCTATAATGAATGAACTCATTCAGTGCTCCAGTTCCTCCAACAGTCACTGTGGACCGAAGACCGATGAGCCACTGATATGCTCATGCATGAACCAAACTCTTGGATGAAGCAGCTAAATTAACATTTTTATGGTTTGTGATGGTTTATGTAAAAAGGTGAGCTTATGAAGTGTATTCACTTTAGACTTTAACATCTGCATTTCACATCATTATTGGTTGCTTTAATAATATAACTGCAAATTAATTTCAACATTGTGTTATTACATAAACAAACTAGTGAACTAAACCAGTTCCTTGAAATGAATTTGTCCGAAAGAACCACAAAAAAGAATCAGAATCAGAAAATAATTTCCCTGTTGCCTGAGGCTCTGGATTACAGGTGTTAATGTTGTACATAATGTTCATTTACTTGCACAGACTGATTGTTTCGCTTCGTCAGATCTCAGTATATGATCAGGACCCAAGGGTATTAATTTTGTGTTCCGTGATATGCTTTTATTTACTCTTAAAAAAGAGGCAGCTGCTGACTTGCATTTTATGATTCACCAAGGACCACAGTTTCAACTAAAAATTCTTCTTTACTGGAACCAGCTGGATAAATATAGCCACTATTTTCCGTACAGTGCCCCATTGTTTAAATAGTAAATGCTATCTGTTCGACCCATGGCTGTGCTGATTTGAAAACGAGGTGTGTTCCGGCGCATTGCTGGCGCGTTGCTAATTTGAGGCAACTGAAAACAATTGCCCCATTGACCAACTTAATCCTGGTCTAAAGTCAATTGTGCAGAATTTTTTTTATTATTATTTATTTAACCCTTAATCACTGTTTGGGGTCATTTTGACCCCACTGGACTTTTCCTTCATTTTTTAAAAGTGTTACCTTCATCTCAGGGGCATGAAACTCTGTGACTTTTCCTAAATAATCTAACTAAACATGCACAAAAAAAACTGGGCTTGATTTGGTTGTTCTAAAGGTGTGTAAAAAAAAATTTACCATTTAAGGTGTTTGGGGTCAAAATGAATTGAAAATTGAAAATGAATGGGAAAATGAAAAAAATGACTTTTTAAAATTTTGTTTGTCAAAAAAATAAAAGTAAATCCATTATAAATCTGAAAATTTCTACATATAAACCAAGGTCTGGTCCTAGAGCATAAATAAAAAGTAGAACGAACTTTCTATCTCATACACACACACACGCACACACACACAAACACACAAATGTATGTGACTGCAACAGAGAGCATTTTTACAGAAATTGGCAAATAAAATAAACAAAATTGGCATAAATCTAAAAAAAATTACATTTGCAAAATCAAGGTCTGGTCCTAGAGCATAAACACAAAGTGGAACGAGCTTTCTATCTCATACACACACACACACAAACACACAAAAACACACACAGAACGAGCTTTCTATCTCATACACACATTATAGAAATTGGCAAATAAAATCAGCTAAACTGGCATAAATCTAAAAAAAATTTACATTTAAATCAAGGTCTGGTCCTAGAGCATAAACACAAAGTGGAACAAACTTTCTATCTCATACACACGCACTCACACACACACACAAACACACAAATGTATGTGACTGCAACAGAGAGCATTTCTATAGGAATTGGCAAATAAAATCAGCTAAACTGGCATAAATCTAAAAAAAAATGACATTTAAATCAAGGTCTGGTCCTAGAGCATAAACACAAAGTGGAACGAACTTTCTATCTCATACACACACACTCACACACACACACAAACACACACAAACACACAAATGTATGTGACTGCAACAGAGAGCATTTTTATAGAAATTGGCAAATAAAATCAGCTAAACTGGCATAAATCTGAAAAATGTCACATATGCAACATTGAACAAGCATGTTCCCATAATTGTTGATAAATAATTTTCTGAAATAAATAGTATGTATTACAGTCATGTCATAGTGTGCACTTGTAATGTTTCTGCAAATGTATGTATTATAATTTTGCAAAAGCAGATCATTCAAAATATATCAGACAACAACAACAAAAACTCTAACTTTGACAAAAATACAGATTTTTATGTATTTCAAAATGTTTAAATATATATTCAACAAAATATATATATCATAAAGTTGTGAGAGGAAAGTTGAAGCAATCAAGAAAAATGAAGTGAAAATGAATGAGTCTCTATGGACCTCTAATTGGAAACATGTGGTCATTGCACTTTAATTCCTTAACTAGAAGCTGAAAAAAAAAGTTTTTCGACTAACCTCCAGAATGGCAGTATTCTATCCTAACACATAGAGCAATGTCCAAAAACTATTTAGATTTGATTAAGATCATCATTTAAGTGATTTTTTCTCGGAAAAAATCAATTTCATGTGCCATTTTTGGCCTAGTTATGTAATTGTGCAGTAAATAGGTCAAAAAACTTCAAAATTTCCACAAAAACAAAGCATAAATGTATAGTTGAGAAGTAAATAAAAAAAATGATATATGGTTTTCCATATAAAAAATTTATATTTCCTTAAGCAATTGCTCTTTAAATGTTTGGGGTCAATCTGACCCCAAACATCTTAAGTGTTATCCTTTTTTAACAGTGATTAAGGGTTAAAGAGTGCGTTAGTAATATGCACCTATAGGCCTGTGCACAATGCGTGTACACTCTGCTTATTGCACACATAGAAGCAGCACACAAACATGCCAAATATAAAAAATTTTAAGATTACGATGTTAAAGATTATTGCGCTTGAGCAGATCCATTTCCTTTCTGGAGAAACGTTCAGTCTTTGCTCTTGCCAATTCTGCCATGGTGCAAGCGCAACTGGATTTTAAAGGGAATGGGAGATGAGACTCTGATTGGTTTATTGCACACCCAAAACACACCCATGACTCATTAAGAGAATAGGTGCAACCCGTTTAGACCATGCGCCTCTCGCGCCAACCATTTTTTCCATAGTTAAAATATAGTTAGTGTATTAATAGTTGATTTTTGCGTGCCTTTACCTAGCGCTTCAGACCATGTGCTTAGATCGTTAAAATAGGGCTCTGTGTCTTAAAAAACTAGATTGACCAGCTACCAGTTAGTTAAATTCAAATCAGAGCAGTCTACCTTTTTGTAACTGATTAAAAAAATGATGACCAGTCTAGAAGAAAAAATATTACATGACTAAATTTTTAAAAGTAGTCTGAGCAGTTTATGCGACTGGCCCCGGTTCTACACAAGAAAAAAAGTCAACTACATTTTGGTTTGCCTGGGGGTGAGTAAATTAACAACAAATTTTCTTTTTTGCGTGAACTATCCCTGTAATAATATTGATCTGCATTGCACTCCTGCCCGACGAACAAACACAACTTCATTCATCGTTTTTAAACCCAACCCCATTCCAACCCCTGCTGAGAACGTTAAATACATATTCAGAGAAGTTATGGCAGATTTCAATGCTAATACCCCGGCATTTTATTCCTTCTAAGGGTTTTTTCTTTGTGTACATCTCGCTTAATTCAAGTGCTACTGCATTTGCAACCCCCTAATCTGGCGGAAGGCTAAGAGGGTTGGTTTCCAAGCAAGTTAAGGGATGTATATATTAATAGAGCGTAGAAATTTGTTAATTTCAGTCTAAACGCTAAAGGGGCCGCTATCCTTTCAACTGCCATTACCGCGCCTGGCACCGAAATCCCGACATATTAGTGAGAGTGACGGCTCCCCGTGCAATATGAGCAGAAACTCATTTGCGACCTACATTTGAAGGCTAATCTAGTTATCACACTTGGGGCATGCGATGCTAACTTGACCAAACCGCTCAATTCGAGGTGGACGTTATTCGCTGGAAAAGCTCTGTGGATATTTTTTCTCCGTTTCCCCTCCTTCTTCTTCTCATGATGGAAAGTCAAGCATGTTTATACATGAAATGTCCTGAGAATATTTGCTCTGAAGGGTTCCGTCCATGAATCACAATAGCCTTCTTAAAGAGGAAGAAAAAGAGCGGGGAGAGAGAGCGAGCAAGAGAGGGGATGGACAAATCTGCTTACTTTCGAGCTTATTGAGCAGAATGAATCATGCACAGAGATGAAACGTGACTGCAAAGCAAAAGGTACCGACAACTCCGAGAGAGACAGAGAAAGAGAGAGAAGGCAGGACTGGAAGGCCAGATGAAATTAGTTCCATCAGGCCTTTCTGATTGGTCTTTTTATAGGGTGGCCACCGCCGGGGAACTGCTGCCTTGGGGGAGTGTCAACAGCGAGGTTGCTGACATCGAGAGCTCTCAATATCAACGACAGAATTGTTCAAGGTGTCGTTATTGATAGTGACATGGCTCTGCTGAAAAAAAGGGAAAAGAAGAGGACTGAGTTTTCACATTTCTTTGTTGCTTTTCACCTTTGCACAACCCTTTTCGAAGTACCTCTATTGTAATTGTTTCTTTTTCAGTGCAGAAAGGTGAGGCTTTGTGAGCAAGTGTGATCAGTGAGCTTGGAATAAAACGACTATTCAGATCTTATTGCAGTGACTGTAATAATAAAGACTCTGGGTAGACTGCTAGCCCTGGGTCAATGCATGCAACAATGCAAAACACCAAGCACAAGTGAAAATGTTAGCATTATGTATACATGTGCATTGGACATGCAACTCCACACGCACAGTAAACTACACAGCAGCAAACAGCATTTTAGGCTTTATGCATTACCATCCAAAACACTGGATATCTATGGGTGAGCACATTTCAAATGCCAGTGTGTATAGCCAATTTTGTACAGCAGGATTTCTGTTCATTGTGATTAGACAGACAAAAACACTTTTTTATAGCTGTTCTACTGCCGCAATTACTGAATGTATATAAAGAGTGGAAGTGAATAATGATAAGAAAACAGTTTTGTTTTAATAATGGTAATTTATGACCATTCATGTACTAATATTGACAATAATGATACTTTACTCAGCAAGGATGCATTGAATTGATCACAAGTGACAGTAAAGACATTTATAATAATGTATATAAAAAAAGATTTATATTTTAAATAAATGCTTTTCTTTTGAACTTTCTATTCATCAAAGAATTCTGAAAAAAAAATGTTATGGTTTACACCACTGATCTATAATATAGAACTGGATTGCTCATGACGTCATTAAAGTGAAGCCGCCGTGCCGCCATATTGGTAATCCCTAGTGTGCGTAAACGTTCTATTGAATTAATAGGAAATTGTATGATTTTAATGAGAAAACATCACCTAACAAGTCAGCGTTTATAAATCTGTAGTATTTCTGTACATTATTACAATGCAAACACCCTAGGCATGTAAACGGTTATTTTTTTAAATGTCGGGAATTTCCCCTACTTATTAAAAAGCTAAGTTCATTACATTAGCGAACATCATGAACATGATAAACATCAGACGGACATGACCTCAACATATAAAACAAACGACAAAGTGCTCATTCTGAAATCTGAATTTATTCAGAGAAATAACTTTCTATATACAGTACAGATTTAAAGACATAAAGCTTTATTTCCAAGATAATAAGTTAAGCTTTTCATTTCATTATAGAGCAACATTAACAACATAATTGTATTATTCATTGTAATATATTCAAATCCATTTCTGATACTAATACGTTCATGTTTAATAATTCCTGAATAATTATGTTCATAAATAAATATGCTATATTTTGTGTTGGATCGTTACCTCAGTCATCAGTGCGCAGCAGACACACCCACCTAAACGGTTTAAATATATCGCTTATACTGCTCCAAAAGACCGTAAACACTGCATATAACATCTGAAGTAAACATTAATTTACATATACATAACATAAAAACTAGTCCCGTTTGACTGATTTGCTTCAAATCGGGTGATTTTAGGACAGCGGTTTGAATGTGACTCAATGGTGCTCTCTGCCGGTAGGAATTAGTAAGATGGCGGATCGAACACTTCCGGTGGCTTCACTGCCTGCTGGCAGTTTAGAACGCGATGAGCGATCCAGTCATATATAGATCAGTGGTTTACACAAAAATACTAAGCAGCTAAACTGTTTCCACATTATCTTCCACGCATTTACCCATCTCGCTTGCACAAAACAGATTCAGTATTCCTCAAAATGAATTAAAACTGTGGAATGCAAATGCACAATATGACACAAACCTGCAATAACTAAATAAAAATAACACAAAAATACTTTACGTATTTAATCCCACTTCATTAACCAATGTCTTTGCTGCTGATTAATAAGCAAAAATGACCTTAGGTAAACTTTAGTGTTTCTTTTTTTTACTTTCTTCTCTTACATACATTTTTCATGTAATCCAGAATGGCAGCACAGCTGAAAGTTTTGTTTGAGCTGCGCTCTCTACTGTACAAACGTGAATTTACAGTTCCTACAGCCTGAAGCTTTTTCATTGCACTTTTGGTGTGAAAAGGCTTTTGCATTTGCCAAAAATATAACATTTTTATATAAAAAACAAACAAATAAGCTCAGCCCAGATGAGATAAAGTAACGCAAAGGTAATGTAACGCATTACTTTCCATAAAAATAATGCAATTAAGTTTATTTTTTAGAGAGTGAAGTAATATTGTAGTGCATTACTTTTAAACTTACTTTTGGGATAATAACGGCTAGGAATTAAACTTCTCATTGTCATCATTTAAAACTACAACTAAGCTTCTTGATAACAATCCACAAGCTATTTGTTTATACAACAGTGACATCAGTTCTGATTCTGCGATCTGATAGGTTCCAAAAGTGCTGATATAAAGTCCACTGTTTCGTTGCAGTCATCTTCATTTGCCACCTTACAGAACAGAGTACAATTAAATGCTAACAGACACTGAAAGCTATGTCTAAAGCAAACAGAAATTAGGAGAAGAACAGAATCATGATTTACAGAGCAGTAGATCTGCATGTCATGCCATTCCATCTACAAATACTAGCGCTGCTCCTCAAACTGTGGTTCAGGCCGAAGCACTAGGACTGAAAAACAGCGTAAACAGCGATGGTCAAGGCCTTTTACAGAACATGAATGCTGTTTGCGTTCAGATGCACATGCTAAGCAGCATTAGGCCAGCCAGGCATGGGTCCATCAGAATTCAACACAAGGCTCCACTGAAGCCTCTATCTTCAACAATGCACCTGTGAGACCAGCAAACGTACTTTCGTTACCTGCTCCGGGGAGTTCGGGACTCTTGTATGCTTCTGTGAAACCTGCTGACATGAGACACACTTATTACAGCTTCATTTGATAAGATGTCAGAGGAAACTGCATACATTGCCTTGATGTTTTGATATATATATGCGCAATCAGTGAGCTACAGTATTTCATGCTCTTTTTGATTCTCTCTCGCTTTGTTTTGGTTTTTGTTACTTGGCAAGGCAACAAAAATGCCATCCAACTGAGAACATCTAAAAAAGATGTAACTTTAAATGTACAGAGGAAAATGGTCCAGTGCGATATTCACTGTGGATTATTAAAGCTGTAAGCCAACCGACATCCACGTTATGCCAAACAAACTTTATCCACGGTAAAACCACTGTAGTGCACTTGCATAATCCAGCTTCTTCTTCTTGGTAATAGTTGCATTATTAAAATAAACAAGTACTTAAATAATATTATCAATTAAAAGAAAATAAAAAGAAATAAATAATAGCAACAATAACATTTGTTGTTGCTATTATAATGATTATTGTTGTTGTTACTGTTGTTGTCACTAATATTGCTACTACTACTTCTACAATAAAAATAATAATAATAATAATACATTTACATTTATGCATTTAGCAGATGCTTTTATCCAATGTGACTTAGAGTGCATTCAGGCTAACATTTTTTACCTAACATAATAATAATAATAATAATAATAATAATAATAATAATAATAATACAAATAAAACAAACAAATAAAAATATAAATAACGTATTAATAAAAATAAAAATAATATATATATATATATTATATATATATATATATATATATATATATATATATATATATATCCTATTATTTATTTACTTTTATTGGCAATAATAGTAGTAGTAGCAGTAGTATTAGCTTAAAAATATTTATTAAAATTCATGAATAATGATAACAATATCAATAATAATAATATTTATTATTATACATAAACAATATTAATACAACAATACGTAAATAACTAAATAATAATAATAATAACAATACCATTTATTGTTATTATTATATAATATTATTCATGCTGCTGCTATTATTAATATTATTATTAGCTTGATGTTATTATTAAAATACATAAAGAAATATTAATACAACCAAATAAATAATAGCAACAACAACATTATATATATAATGTATTCTTACTAATACTACTACTACTAATAATTATTATTGTTGTTGTTGTTGTTGTTGTTGTTGTTGTTGTTGTTGTTGTTGTTATTGAACCTGGATCAATCTTGAAGTCATTCTGGGGTGTCCACCTGCTCCTCATGTTTCAAGGAAGAGTCACTTATGCAATAATTGCAATGACTAATATAACAAAGACAGACAGAAAATAAGGAAGGAAAATGTTAGATTTAAGAAAGAGAAACAGAGAGAGACAGAAGCACGGGATCAAAGTATGGAGGTCTGTAGAGCATTCAGCACTTGGAGTAATACATCAAATAAATAAAAGCTGAAATGAAATGTTTTGAGTTGAAGTCGGAGGTGGAATGAATAATGCAGAGGCTTTTTAGGGTGAGTGAACAACTACTGTATGAGCAGAGAGCTTGTTGTTCAAACGTCTACCCCAACAACAAATAAATAAATACAGAAAAGTTCACCAAGGCTGTAAGGGAGCACAGGTCAACAGGAACGGCAGCAAGAAGCTGTCAACCCCAAAAATGCCAAACAATAGTTTGCTGAAAGTAAATGTTAGCAGCTCTGTTCAAAACCATCTGTATGAAATACGAAATGCTTCTCTATCTTTGTACTAGTAAACGGTTTGATTGTAAAATACTAGTGCTGTCTATCGATTAAAAAAATTAAACTAATTAATCAGACATTTTTCTGAAATTAATTACGATTAATTGTTTTTTAAATATAGTTTTATATTACAATAATTTCACAATGAATCTTCAAATTAATGTAGAAACAACATAAAGACAGTACATTTTTAATATTTGTTTAATGGCATCTTTTTTATGACTGAATATCACTAGGCGAGTGTCACTGATACCACTGGTGTTTTAAGGTAATTGTTCTTTTTTTCCCTAATATTTAACTATCGATTATACCCATTCAACATTACAGTATAATTGACAGCTATCGATTTGAACATTTATTAGACTTTAAAAAATAACTTTTAATTTAAGTGACCTTAAAACAATCTTCACATAAACCCATTATAATAAATGTCATATTTGCCTGTGCCCTTTAGCAAGTAGGAAATATACAGAAATTGAGTAAAATTATACTAAATTCTAAATTAAATATTCATGAATACAAAATACATAAGATACAAGAGTTTATAGATTTCCATGTTTTTCTTTCTTTTGTTCTTTTATGAACAGACATCACAGCAGCTGGGTTATAATTTTATTTGGCTGCTATTACTTTAAGAGCTGCTGCTGATGAACGTGATGCAGGACTGACACACATGCCTGTAGTTTCATTCACGCTTTAAAGGTGGGGTATGTATTTTTACAAAAACGCTTTAGAAAACGGATTCGGGCCGAGTACCAAAACAAACTTGTAGTAAATCAGCAGTAAGGGGCATGTCTACTGATGATGTAGAGGAGAAAGCGTTCAGTACACAGGACGGACATTAGCCAAGCCGAGCGACAGAAAGATAAAGATGGCAGATAAAAAAAGACAAAAGAAGAAAACGTCTGTGGAACAAAAGAAGTCTTACGATAAGGCAAGAAGTAGGACCCGTGTAAATATCGGATCCGCTTTCTAGCACTGGAGAGAACTCAAGGAGCGGAAGCCCTGTGATCAGACGCCATGGTTGCTTTGTTTCTTCTCGATAGGTGAGTAGAACCATATCTACACTGGACGCGGAAGTTGTCAAGACGCGCCACAACAGTTAAAGTCTGTCTACACTGGATGCGATAAATCGACCGTTGTAAATAATTAGAAATTTGTGTGGATACGTCATAAATAGAATGCAGCAGCAGTTTTCTGTCTGGGATTTGTCTTATAATGAAAGGACATATATGTCTTGTGCCTGCTGCTGAGGCAAAGCTGGAGCGCATGTCTAAAAAGTCTCCCGTTTGATGTGGTCATAAAGACATTGTGTGTCTAAATAAACACAATTCTTGGCAAGAAAAAAAAAATAAACAGAAGCAGCCGTTGTGAGTGGGTGAGCTCCATCCCTGCGTTAACTGCGTTAAATATTTTTTATTGCTCTCAGTGGGTTCATGAGCACTGAACGGCCACTGACATCCTGTTGATAAAGATAATGTCTATTATATAATATATATATCATTAAAATTAAAATAAAAAATATCTTCCTTTGGGTCCCACAGAGAAAAAAAAAGTTATAAAGGTAATAAACAACCTGTGGATGAGTAAATGTAACTTTTAATTTGGGGCTATACTACCACTATCAAGTGTTTTATCTATTTCAGTTGTTTCCTGTTGAGACTACGTCAAATGAATAGATAGATAAATTAATTTTGCATTTGCTTCTGAAATTTTGGATTCATCTTTGTCCAATATAATATTCAGCACTGGATCGGCACTTGCTGCATTGTTAATAAAACGGCATTTGCTGGAAAATCAACTCAAGGGCCCTTGAGCACAGTGGCTCCTCTCGCTCTTGCTCAGCATTCGTTTCCGGCAGACAGTGAAGGGCAGAGCGAGCCAAAATGAAATGCATAGTCGCTCGTCTGTAATTTAAGCTGCAAACTGTAAGAAAGTGCTGAGAAAAACAGCTCCCAGTTACTCCAGCTGATAGAGATACATCATCATTACACCGTTCCAAAAATCATAAGGTCGAACATCACACCATGATGAACAGCAGCTGGTGGCAGAAGCAAGAAGCAATAAGAGAGCGCAGGCGCACATTAAAGCGCTTCACTTCTCGATTAAAGACTCTTCTCAAGGTTTTTCGCTTCTTTTCAGCAGCCTTCTCCAACAATCAAACACATATTTCAAATTGAACTGTCACACAGAGGCTTATGCGTTGCTCCTCTCTGAACTGCATGAGTAATACATAAACATTCCCGCGGGTGGAGGAGCGATAAGCCATAGGCATGCGAGGGGAGCGATAGTAGGGGTCATTTCTTCCTCCATTCATCCTCTTCTCCTCTCTACACTGGCCTTTCATGCTAATTACAAGCTTTGACTTTAATCCCAGGAGAAGCCACGGATGCCGGTGCAGGGAGGCTGACGGACAGAATGCTACCTCATACATACATTGGCCGTCCATGCTTAAATACTGAGGCTCTCTTTAACCTCTGCTATGCTACGGGTCATTGCCCAATACAGTTAAGGTGTGCCTTAAATGCGCCGGTGATGCTTTGTGTTTTTCTGAGTGGTTTAACTCCTGCCGGGCAAAGTTCAGGGAAAGGTAAGTCAGTGGTACAGTATGTAGCTGCCCGTGTTACTTTTAAAAGTAATGCATATCATGTTACTCCATAAAAAATAAATAACTGCGTTACTTGGTCACTTTTTATGGAAAGTAATGCTTTATGTTACTTTTACGGTCCTTTCTGCCACATGAGCTGGGCTTGCTTATTAATTTTAATTAACAAAAAAACAAAAGTTATATTCTTGGTAACTCTAAAGGCCCAAAAATGAAATGAATAAGCCTCAGACTGAAGAAGGTGCCTCTGCACCTCCCTTAAAGTTGCAATAGGTGATTGTTTTCAGAAACATTTTTTGTTATGCTGGTTGAAAGTCTCTTCACATCCTAATAGCAATCATTAAGTTAAGTTATGTATTTATATATTCTGTGGAAGGCGTAAGACTAAGAAGTTTGTCCAATCAAACTTTGACCACTTTCCTACCTACCTGAACTATCACCCAAAATAAAGAACATTTCGAAAATCAACATTGAATAGTTACATTCATTGATACAAGCAAATGTCAACAATAGAGTGATTAACAACAAAATATTGAGACATTTCTCAAAATATATTATTTTATGTTCCACAGAATAAAGAAAGTCAAACAGGTTTGAAACGGCATGTGAACGAGTAAATGATGACGGAATTTCCATTTTTGTGTAAACCTTCCTTTAAATACTCATTTATTCCATCGCATTATTGATGATATGTAATTGCGGTGTAAATGCATTCATGCCACCTCTAATCAATCTGAAAAGCAGCTTCTGACAAAAAAAAAAAACCTTGGCCATTGTAGCCTAAAAGTTTATGTGTAATAAATTTGTATGTCCAATCAAATAATCAATTTCTTTCTAAAACAACTTTTTTTGTAATGCCTATTTAATCCTTTTCTCATTTAACACTATAATGTGATCAGAATAATTACACTAAAAAAATCAATTGCTTGACAGCCCTAATTTAAAACTAACTATATTATATGAATGATTAAGTTAAAAGTATTTCCAAATAACTCAATACATTTAAAATGATTAAACATCAAAATAAGTACACAAGTGTGCATTCAATACAATTAAGTGCACTTCTTTTTCACAAGGGAAGGAACAGTATAAGAACGAATAATATATTGTTCCAATACATTGAAAAAACAAAAAAGAAAGAAACAGTGGGAAAGGAAAATTAACAAATACAAAAATTAAATATAAAAAACTGACTGAATGGGAAGACCAAAAATAAATATAACACAACAGTTTACTGTCTTGATGAATACCTAATCATGCATATCTTTAAAATTGCAGCAACAGAGAAAATCATAATTAGTTTGGTGCCCTGAGGGAAGCTTCTTTTGCCTGTGAAGCAGTGATGCTTGTGGTCTCAAACCATAAAATTAACATCCCCCCTTAAAAAAAAATTTCTTTTTTTTTTTTTTTAAGGAGGAAGCTTTTTTAGCTTGGTTAGAAATGAGCCAATTTTCTAAAATAGAACATAATTAACATTTACATATTTTGCCACACATCTAGGTATCTCCACTGCTTGTTTCTGAACGCTTGTGATCTGACAACACATTAATGCCGAGGCACAGTTTCGGCTGCGGCTCTATTTTGTTTTGATTAGAGGTTTGTTCGTACCCAATGACACCCTGTCTGCTTCTCTGCCATTATTGAGAGATAAAAAAAAGATGATGTCGGTTCGTCTGTGACTTTAACTCTTCGATAGGGTCCTCTGGCTCCCACCTCACATTCTCCCAAAGCCCAGTTCCATACATCATCAGCAGGCGGCACAGTAATAACTCTGCAATCTCTAGAGCAAACAAGCAGTCGCAGTGCATGAAGAGGTATCTTTTTTTAATCAGCCCGGTGCGTCAAACAATGCACACAGAGCTGGAGAAAAAGAAGCGGTGGCCAGATACTTCTGCTGAATGAAGAGTGATGCATGCAGGACAAGAATAAATCATACTAAATCACCACGACTTTAGAAATAAAGATGAAGAGAGCAGCGAGATACAACGAGTAAGTCCAGCAGGTGCTCGGGCAGAGCAAACTCTGCCTATTCCAATTCACTTCCCTTCCATCACTTTCAATTATCAAACACTCCCCTTTCAAAATGACTTATTTTATCGCTACAGAAGGGCCGATTGTCCTCAGAGCTGTATTTTACATTAGCCAAAGGGCTTCGGTGAGCAAATGACTTTCATTAAGCTCTACAGCCGAATGGCCTCTTCAGAAAATCATAAGAAAAGTCGGAGTGCATGATCGGGTCACATGACGGGGCGCGGGGACGGGCGGCAAAGATGGATGCGCAAGCCAGATATCGGTTTGTGTGCACAATAGACACAATTAATCTCTGCTGCCGTTATTGCTTATCAGAGATTATTTGAGGAGCGTGACTCCAATGTAGGAAATCCACAGGGATCAAAACAAAACGTAGGCCTCTGATGGCTGTGGTGACTTATTCTGTCAGTGCTGTGCAGATCTGGGGCTGTGAAATGTGCGGTGCGCCACCTATGGGAGAGGTGGAGACACTTGTGTGCGCTTTCTTCCTCAGCTCACTGTGCTGCACTTGTGCAAATCAGTGCTGTTATTGTTAACTAAAAACATTAAACAATTAAAATCGGTAACTGAAATAAACCTGTAATAAAATAGAAATATTATATTAAAAATTAAACAGATTAAATAAAATAAAAACTGATTATTAGAAAAAAATATGAATTATTATAAATTAATTATAAATATCTTTCTCATTTAAAATTTTAATAATTTTATAATTTCAGCTTTTTTTCAGTTACCCAGAATTATTGACTGAAATAAATAAAAATAAGTTGAAGTACTAAAATGACTAAATGCCCTAAAATTACTAAAACTGGTATAAAAAGTAAATAAAGCAAAAGTAAATTAGAAATATTTTTGTGACAAATAAAATACTTAATATTAACAAAAAATGACAAAAGAATATAACTGAACATTACTAAAACAATCAAATGAAATCTGAAAATATAAAAATAAAAAAACAATTTAAAAACAATGATAAATACAAAAATTTTATATAAATAATGCTAAAATAACACTGATGTAAATTAAGATATATTTTCAGATAATTCAGTATCATATGAGATTTGAATGTTGGAGGGGAACATATTACAATGTACTATAGTATTACATATAATTATATATTATATTATATTATATTTTATTATATTATATTATATTATATTATATTATATTATATTATATTATATTATATTATATTATATTATATTATATTATATTAATTATATTATTGCAAGACAGAAAATAGCAGCACAATTTGATTTTCACTCTATTTTGTGAATCAAAATATGTTATAAACACATTGAACTTTCAGTTTTTCTAATTCCAAAGGGGGAAAAAACTAGAACCACTGGTGAAGATATATTTCCTGAAAATATTTCCTGAGATATTGTGGTTGATGACGTTGCGGCTGAGTGTCCATCGGCAGCAGCAGGTCAATATTTCAGCTGCCAACAAATGGAGGTGGAGGGGTAGGATGCATGTTGACAGGGGAACTAATAGGCCCTTCTTGTCTTATTTCACCTGCTCTATGTTCTCAGGTTGTGCAGAAAGGCTTGAGAGCTTGTTTCGGCAGCAAGCGCCTTCCCTTAAGAGTTTGAGTCCATTGACACAGGCCAAATAACTACAGCCAAGCCCTTGTACAATATATTCTTATAAAGCCATATGATAGCTTTGAGTGATGAACAGAATACATTTACAGTAGGTGGGCAACCAAAATGGGTATTACCGTCGCGTGTACTGCCACCACAGGGCCGCAGCGTTAACTGCAAGTCAGTCGCGTGTTAAAGTTATTCGCGAAACTACCGCCAGGTGGCGCAAAGGCACGGGATGCAAACTGACTGTAATTGTAAAATTTTAGAAGTAAAACAACAATAACATTATAATATAACATTGTAACACACTTAAAAACCATTAGAAAATTTACCGTGAGATAATTTCGAAATATGGGACAGTCTTAGGCCACAGTCTACACCTCAAAAATTAAAAGACCTTTACACAAAGGTTCTTACTGCGTGCTATTGTATATGTATATATAATTTAAATACACAGATAAAAAGGTAAATGTTTTCATTTCAGTTCGTTCTTGGCAAAAAACTATTTAAAAAATGCATATCCATATGCAGAGCGAAATGAGAACGGCCCAGCATTTAGAAATCATTTTTATTAACTCTGCTATTATTTTTTAAATATTATTATATTTTTTAAGCAATGCCACTTAAAGTTTTGAACTAAAACATTATTCCAACCATATAGCCTGTGAATGAATAAAACTGCATACGAATAGCCAACACTAGTTTTTTTTTTTCCCCAATGTATTTTTTTCTCTCTATTTAACAGCATTAACTTACAATGAAATACGTCTTCCTTCAGGTAGACTGACTGTTTTCCTGCCTTGCTAAATGTTGGTCCTCTACAAATGATCAATAAGTTGCATTCACCTCAAACTGCTTTTGTAAAATCAAAACTTGTGGACTGTGAACCTGGGTGCAGTTAGCGCGAGTCACGCTTGCTGTGAAGCGGAAGCAGCTGGCAGAGGATTCCGCTTGGTCTTAAAGCCTTCCTCAAATGCCTACATTCACAAATAACAATGATTTTTGCAAAAAGAATGATTAATTATCAATTGAGAAATTATAGTCTGGTGAAAATAACAATATGGGCTGCGAGAAAATAATATTTAAAAAGAGTAGGGCTGATGTGAGTGCAGGCAGCATATTTTAACCCATGACAACACACAGTTCTTTGCAGCCAAAAAACAGACCGGCCCACCGGGAATCCTCCTGGTGCTGCCGATTAGCCAATCCGGGCCTGATATACTACAATAAACACACAAGAATTATCTGCTTGATGACACGGTTATTTTAATTATTGCGAAGTGAGATGAATGAAGAGCGGGTCTGGAGAAAGGAAGTTTCGTTTATCCCGGGTTTTGGTGTTTTTTTTATTTATTTATATATAATAAAAGAATATATCAAATGATTAATACAAATGCGTTCTGCAGTTCGCTGGTTTATGTTACACCATATTTTACACTAAGCAACCAGTAGCGACTGAATTCAGTCCAGCTGGAGGGGGTTGGGGTTTGGGAGTAGTTCTGTATAGCTTGTAAGGGTTGAAAAACAAAGGTGTGAATCTCTTGCGCTTTCATATGGACAGTGTCTGATTAGGGTTTCAAACTTGCAGAGCAGGTTTAGGCAACGTGTTTTCATGCCTCGTTGGGTTTGGCTTTTGCAATTTTTCTAACTGTATAGGCCTAAAGAGTATTACATACAATATAATATGTCTTGTTTTATCTCAGGAGAGCTGAGGTGCTTCTGAGAGAGAGAAAAGGAACTGGTGAAAGAGATGCGCATGTAACAGCTGTCAAATTGACGCATTTGCAAGGCAAAGCTGACGGCTATTTGAGAAAATGTGCTTTGATGCGTTTGTATGATAACTTGTGGTTAAAGCGCCACTCAGCAGTCAAAAGTTTCAAATGCACTTTGCAGACGCGGCAGCACTTGCGGGGGTAGAAAGCACTCTCTGGTTGGCCACCTACTGTATATTTATCTAAAAATGAATTATCCATTCTATGGTGGATAGAGAAAAATAATATGGACATGAAACAACTGAAGAAATATTGACAGAATGAAAAATTTTGGCTGAATTAAGCCTTAAAAACATAATTCCTGCTATGACCGGTATCTATTTTAATTCATTTGTTATTGTATGTTAGGGATAGGATATATATATATATATATATATATATATATATATATATATAATATATATATATATATATTGTATATATATCTATATATATATATATTATAATATATATATATAGATATATATATATATATATATATAAAAGAAATGAGACTCATTTTCATTTGGACAAAATGAGAAAAAAAAAGATTAGTATTTAGCTGCCAAACGATTAATCACATCCAAAATAAAAGTTTTTGTTTACATAATATATATGTGTGTGTTCTGTGTATATTTATTATGTATATACAAATACAAACACATGCATATATATTTTTAAGAAAAATGTTATGTTCATATATTAAATATATTTACATTTATATGAATATAAATAAATACACGTAAATACATGTAAATATTTTCAAAAATGTGCTGTATATGTTTGTCTTTATATATACATAATAAATATACAGTACACACACATATATTATGTAAACAAAAATTATTTTGGATGTGATTAATTGTTTGACAGCACTAATTTACACAAAAAAAAGTTATTAATAATTACGATTTGTGATGTTTTCGAAAGAAGTCTCTTCTGCTCACCAAGGCTGCGTTGGATGTGTTTATTTGTTTGTTATCTTTATATTTCACTTTTGTTTAATTGTTTTTTTGTTTTTATTGATGATTAGGGTATTTTTTTGTTTTATTTTGTTCTTAAGAAATCATTCTAATATTCTGTTTTGCTTGCTTTTTTTTGTTTTTTTTATTTATATTTATTTTTTTTTTTTTATGTTTTTTTGATAATAATAATAATCTTTTTTCCGGTAGTGTACGTAAAATCCTCTTTCTACATCAACCTTGTAATTTCACTTCAGTATAACCCAGCATATGAAGACAGCCTGACCACTTTGAATCATTCACACATTAATACCAATTTAGTCATTTTGCACAAAAAGGGCAACTCATGATCAGCTCGGGTTCATTGCCTGAGTCGCTCCACCACAGATGACTGTATGGCGTCATGTAGAGTTAATCTCTGGCCTACAAATCAACTTCTGCTCAAGCCCGGCTTATAGCAGATCCTCCCGATCCAGCCCTCTTCTGAACATCCCAGAGATCGGAGAACTTCCCAGAGCTCATGAGATCTAGAAACCCCTCTAATGATACAAGTGCACTAATGTGGATGCCGCTGAAATGTCAATAGTGGTATTTTCTCTGCTTACTGCCTTACGGCTGCAGTGAGCTGTCAAAGCTTTCACTGCGGCGCCTCGGAGCTCCGATGCTAATGCAGGCATTCAAGTCCGGTTTGTTTCTGCTGCGCTCGGCTAGATTAGCGCTAGCGTATCGCAGCGAGCGGTCAGCGTTCGGGAAGCACGCAGTGGGGGCCGACGTGACTCAACCGAAACAGATTGGTGTGGAGCTGGAAATGAAGAAATAGCTACGGGGTGGATGATCAGAGAAAATCACTTTTACCTTCTTAACTTTTCCTCTTCATTACATTTAGTCTATAAACTCACTGTAATATGAGTCTATAAAAGACCATAGATGGAGAAAAGGGCTTCAAAAACGGCACTGCTATATATGAATTACACATTCAGGCTGAATAATATTTGCAGTGGTTTTGTATGATTGTTGGGGAAACGCATCGATTGAGGAAATGAGGTCATTAGGCACAATCGAGTGATCACAAGAACTGCAGGAGAACAACTTGAAAGCTGGAGTAACTGAAAGCCGTTATTCATCATTTAATAGGCACTTTCATATTCAGAAAAATAAAAATAAAATAAAACTCCAACTTAGGTGTGAAAACATTTACTGAAAATAAATCCTTAATTCAAAAAGTAAAATACAAGGTAAAATAATAATAATAATAATATGATTATATGATGTACTGCATATGCAATCCATATATATATATATAATTCCAGAAATAATTTACTTAATCAGACAACTTCTTTCTCCACAATTGTGTTGTATGTTTGTTTGTTTGTTTGTTTGTTTAATCTCACTGCGATCCATTACAGTTTGTGTTTTTTGTATGTTTGTTAATATTTTAGTAAGTTTAAGTTATTCAAGTTCAAGTAGTTTTAGTAAATTTGCTCAGTTTTTTTTTTAAATGTGTTAATGTTTTCTTAATCTATATATATACATTATTGTTGTACAACAAATTCAAATAAGTGTTGAATTTCATATAACTTTTAAAAAAAGTTTCCATTTTTGTGTGTTAATTTTTTATTAGTGTTTATTTTTATATAACTTTTAAAAAAAGTTTCCATTGCTCAACCTATTTTGATGAGTACTGAACCACACACACAGAGGGACATTATCACACACACACACACACAGGTATTCCTGTCCTTATGGGGACATTCCATAGGCGTAATGGTTTTTATAGTGTACAAACTGTATTTTGTATCCCCTTATCCTTTTTTTGAATTTTAAAATAAATTTTTTTGGTATCATTTATAACCTTGTTTCCTCATAGGGACCTAAAAAATGTCCCCACAAGGTCAAAATTTACTGGTATTACTAGCTATATCCTTGTGTATATATCCTCCTTCATAACATAGTGAATACCAGTACACACACACACACACACACACACACACTTTAACCCAGTTTACCTACATAATATATATTTATTTATTTATTTATTTATTAAAGCTTTTCTCTACCAGTAAGCAGATGTAAATTTGCCCAACAAAACACACAGTTTATTCATAATTCATTTGGGGGTTTGAACTGGCAGCATTTAGGTTAGCAACGTGACCGCTGGACCGCTGACCGTATGAATGCATTAATAAAATCCATGTAAAAATGTAGCTGGTCACCAGAGATGGTGAACACTCTCCATGTATTTCTAGAATAGCTTCCGCTGGCAGTGAAACGCTCTGAGCCGTAAGTCCTGCTGATGTACGGTATTGGGCAGCTGCAATCACAGTCTACTCAAGCTGGCACTGTTATTCTAATACAGCAGCGCTGCAGCACGTACCCCATACCTGCAATGTTTATTTCGGGTTCCTTTGACTCACACTGCGGCTTTTTCCTATTTCCTTGCTACAATTATTTGTGAAGATAAACTACACTCAGCATGGCCCATATTGGGTCTCCTGCAGGTTTTGGCACACCGGCTGCAGGACTGTTGTCTGATTGGCACAAGCATGCAAGTATTGTGAATTGTGAATAGATCCACAATGCATGCTCTACAATGCGCAAAAATATGGCTGCGTTTGTGAGATGTATTCATTCTGACCTGAGATGATACAAAACAATTCTCTGGCTTAATGGCGAGTGTTTATGAGTAATATTATATAAAAATGAGGAAAACCATACATAAAGTAGGCTTAGAGTCATAAGAATGCATTATGCTCTGTGGTTCTCCATTTAGTTTCCTTGAAATGACTGGAATATGGCCACCTAAAAATGATGAGGCACATAAATATTTCATGACGCTTCAGTCACAGAAGCTCAGCGCTAGATCTAGTCAAATGCTGCCGTCACAATCACTCTTTGATATTAAACCACTACCTCGTTCTTTCTGTAGCCTAAGGCTGTAAGAGCTTATAACAAAAAACACTTTTCTTATTACCCATATATAGATTTACATTATTAACAATTCGATTCTATATGTGCAAAATATTGTTATAAATGTACAACAATTACTTTGTCAAGAGTTTTCCTAGGCATGATCCATTGCAGGGCTCAAAAGTAATTTTTCTCTGGCCAGAAATAAACATAAATACATTTCAATTCCTTGTGAAAAACGAGTGCACTTAAGCATGTTTAGGGAGCACTTAAGTGTATACTTACGAATATACTTAAGTGCAATTTTTATATATTTTTTCCAACATTAATTGCATGTTAATTGCAGTTAAATACAAATGTACTATAGTGTAAATTTAGGTAACACTTTATTTTAACGTGTTTTTGTTACCCGTTACATGTGCTTACTATTATAATAACAACAATTTATGCATAATAACATGCAAGTAACCCTAAGCTGAACCCTAATCCTAACTCTAAACATATAGTAAGTACATGTAGTTAATTAATATTATTCAGTACTTAAATATATAATTACACTTCAACAAGGACACCTTAAAATAAAGTGTAACCTAAATTTATATTAAATGTGAAAAGCTGAAATTTAGAGGGCTTTTTGACCCACTCAAGTAGGACTTAAGTACATCTTCATACGTAATTGCTTATTATATCATTAAAATATGGTTAAAATGTAGTGTGGATTGTACTGACAAACATTTATAAACTACCATTAATGTCACTGAAACTTGTATGTCATGTATTTACTGTAAATATATTTGTAATTACACATTTGTCATGATGAAGTTGTAATTAAGTATATTAAGTTTAAAGTTTAAAGCATGACAAATGTTAATTAAAACAATTGTTTAAAATGTAGTTTAAAGTAAACTTTTGATTTGACATTATAAAGTGTTCTTTTTAAAAGTGTACTTAGGTGTGCAAGAACCATTTTTTTACAAATATACTTTTAAGATTTAAAATACTGTACAAGTGCACCTGCAATATGTGTGTGTGTGTGTGTGTGTGTGTGTGTGTGTGTTTTGTGTCAGGTGTGTGTGACACCAGGGTATTACAAGGAGAGGGTGCCTTATGTGTGTGTGTTTTTTTGTGTGTGTGTAGGGTGTGTAGGGTGTGTGTAGGTGTGTGTATAAAAACCATGTGTGTGTGTGTGTGTGTGTGTGTGTGTGTGTGTGTGTATAATTTATTAACTTATTTTATTTTTGTTCATTTGTGGTAATATTTGAGAATCACACACCTTATATCCCTCAATGTCAGCTATAAAATCATAAAAGCACTTTTTATTTTTTATGTTGGAATTTGGTGTATGATGAATAATATTTTTATATTATTTTAATGGATACTTTTTAAGACTCTCCCAAGATATTTAACAAATTCTCATTTATGTTAGCAAGCTATAGACTACATCACCTTTAAAACAACTGCAAAAATAATGTTGAATCTTGTTTTTGTTGTCCCTCTCTCATCAGGTCGACCGTACTGTTGAGTCCTGCTTGCCTTGCCCTAAATGTCGGGTGAGTCATGGATATGGATTAATAGCAACACTCTTCATTTACACCTTTAACACTCCCCCACTAAGAAAACGCTCTTCATGTGGCTCAAGAGGCAGTCGGCCGAGCGGTGACAGGCTGTGGTCATACTATCAGTCATCGCTGTCATGTGCCCTCAATCTGTCTGTGCAGCTGTAACAGTGACTCCTTAAATAACACGCTGACATCTACATGAACAACTCACGCATTTAATGAACCTTACACAGTCAACGGTAAACATTTTTGCATGCTTTTAATGCTTTTTTTCTCCTTTCAAATAGGTTAGATTTTGCTTTACATTTAAAATTATATTTGAATCATCTTTTGCTGTGCTTTAAAGAGGTACACCTATTTTGATGTGTTGACATACTAAAGCACATGTTAAAGGGGTCATATGACGCGATTTCAAGTTTTCCTTTCTCTTTGGAGTATTAAAGGCTCTTGCTTTATAAAGGAGGTCTGTAAAGTTGCAAAGACTAAAGTCTCAAATCCAAAGAGATATTCTTTATAAAGGTTAAGAGTCAACCACGCCCTCCTAAAATGGCTCGTTCTACATCACTGTGTATGAAGATTTGCATAACGCCGCCCCAAAAGCAAAACAACTTTGTTTGGCCCTCCAAAAGAGGACACGACTAGAAATCAGTGGTTAAGTTGTATTTACAACACTGTTCCAGAACAGTTCAACCCAAATATTCAGATGTGTGCAGCGCATTTTACAAAGGATGAGGACTGTTTCCTATGAGATTAGCCTACAATGCTGGTGTCTCTGTCTATAAAGTGGGGCAATTCCAAATTTGCAAGGACTTTTGCAGGTACGTTTTCATATTTAAAGAATTTTCCACTGATTATTCAAACGCGAGTTTTAAGCAGTGTAGAGTAGCACTTGTTGTTTGTCATTTCTCCGATCATTTTTTTATGTTTAAAAAGACAGTATTAGTCATTATAATAAGTAATTATGTCCCCACTGGATGCGACAAATGCCTTGTTTGTAATGGGTTTTATTGTTTTTGTCTTGAGAAGAAACAATAATGTACAGTATGTGAAAAATAATGTTTTTTAATCTGAAACTGCATAAGCACATTGCATTACACCAAATACACAAAATAATGTTCTTTTAGCAACGTCATATGACCCCTTTAATATTTTTAGAAGTACTAAATTGCAACTTCATTACAAATGTGTCCACTGATTCTTGGAGTATGGTTTATAAGAATATACTATTTTAGTCATTCTACTTAAAAGTTTGCGATTTCTTTATTAATAATTGTGAAAACAGTCAATACAGAGTGAAAACTGTTTCAAATGCTTGTTTTTTTTTTTTTTTTTTTTTTTTTGATGAGAATAAAATAGATTTCGGTTATCATAAATTACTGTGAGTGTCTGAAAACATAACATTTAGTTCACACTAAAGTATATTTGCTTGAAGTATATTATTTCCATAATAAATATGTTCTTTTTAGAAGTGTATTTATTTCGGTTTTAATTATTTTTTGTTGAAGTATATTATTTCCATAATAAATATGTTCTCTATCTATCTATACCTACTACCTAAACCCTCCTACCTACCTATCTATTATCTAATCATCTATCTATCTATCTATCTATCTATCTATCTATCTATCTATCTATCTATCTATCTATCTATTGTCTGTCTGTCTGTCTGTCTGTCTGTCTGTCTATCTATCTATCTATCTATCTATCTATCTACCTATCTATCTATCTATCTATCTATCTATCTATCTATCTATCTATCTATCTATCTACTCTATCTATCTATCTATCTATCTATCTATCATATGCCTATGGAGCCTCTCACTCTGGTTTGGATGAAGAGTCAAAAACCTCCTAGGGTTTGAAAGTGGTTTGTTTACCTGCGCTGAGATCAAGAGGCGAGATGAGGAATCTAAAAGGAACATGGCTGCAGGCGAGGAGCAGTCTTAAAACAGCCACTTCCAGCCAGTACACACAAATAAACCTGAACGCTGAACTTCAAGAGAACCTCGTAAAAAGAGAATTTTTGCAATTAAAGTCACAATGTGAGAATCCTTTATATTGACTTTAAAATCAAGCCAGTAATAGACAAAACCGTTAAAGTGACAGAGCCTGGAGCGACTGTGTGCTGCTTTACAATGAAATGGCTTGTTTTCTCATACTTTGCTGCTGACACAGTTGCCATATTAGAACAAAATAAATGGTTAGCGTCCTTGTTATTATCTCTCTTAAACCCAGTTGAACGGTCTGAACGCCTGCCATTGTTCAGTCTCTGTGATAAGGGGCATGTGATTCACCACTACGGCTCAGTAAATGAAGGCTGGAGGTAAGACCTTCCTTGCTGATTATTTTACTCCTATTTTTAACGATCAAGATGACCTCAAGATGTGCTAAGCTGTCATTGTTGGTCAATCTCAATGTCTGTCATTTCATTTCCAAATTAGTGGTGTTTGCCAACGCTAGTACTGCTTCTTAAACCTAGTGTGGCTTGTTTTAAACCTGCAAAAACATGGATGTGTAACCTGTTATTTTTTTTTACTTTTACTTTGCACGTGTTAAGAAATTTTACTTACTGTGGTTATTGTAAAGCATATTGGGTCAACGTTGTGCTTCATAAAAAAGTAGAAGAATTTGTAAGGCAGTTGTTCTTCAGCTGTGAATGATACTTTTTTTTTCTGTTAAGAAGAGTTAAATGTATTTATGATTAATTTGTTTGTTTTTGTTTGATTCATTTACGATTATTTATGATTTTAAAAAGTATTTGATTTAGCATTAAAAATCCTCATACTTCTCTTTTGACAAACAACAGCCAACTTTTTTTTTCAACATTAATTTGGAATTTCAGTACTACTTTTGCAATAATTAGGATTAACTCTGAATTCATTAAATTAATCAGATAAAGTGCTTTGAAAAATAAGCTAAAAAAAATTAAAAAAAAATTTCCCAAAAATTCCAATTTCACTCACAATTTCTACCTGATAAAATATTACATGCTTAGAAAACATACATTTGGATATTATCCAGCTACTTTTTGTGAAAATTTGGTATTTACATTTAAAATAATTTAAAGTCGCCTTTTTGCATTAACATTTACATTACAGTTTTTCTCAGTTGCTTTGGTGCATTTCTCAAATCAGAAATAAAATTCTCAAAACTACTTGTACAACCTCCACATCATCTAGTCATTATACACATCATAAACCAGTTTCTCATTCTTTTTTGCGAACAATCATGCAATTGATTATGCACATTTGTCTGCTGTTTCCTACATTATCAGTTGCTAATGTAGGTTGCTCAAAAGTATTATATAGTTTTCTTTGCAATAGTCATTACCCCTCTCAAACATAGTTTTTAGTTCATGTATAAGTCATTAAAGGCTAAAGGTTCATCTAGGTTGTCAAACTGTCGAGCACATTTTTTTTTTTTTTTTTACAATGATTATTAGACTTGTTTTGTAAATTTAGCATGAATTGTGCAAGTGAATCTTGACTAATGAAGAGAATGTAGATCAGCCAATGATAAACCATTTCTCTGAAATAGCTCAAATATCTCATGAATCTTCAGTTGGAAAGCATATACTGCATAGACAACACAACAAAAGCGTCTGTACAAATTCTGACAGTGGACTTATTTTTATTTTCATCTTGTTGCCCATATTTTCTTTTTGCTTTTCTATATCACAATGACAGTGTAAAGGTTTTTTTTTACACTAGTAAAAGTGTAACTGGGAATTCTACTTATTTTGAACTTTCAATCAATATCCCACATACAGTAATGTGTAAATTTGTACTTTTGAAATGGATATATGGCATACAAAAGAATATGGCATACTGTTCAGTACAAGTAACTACGTTTCATCCAAAATGCTGCCATAGTTTACATCAGAACATCCCTCCAGAGTACACCTGTTTATTGACAACATATTTCTATGCGTACACAATGACACAAGGACTTTGTCAATCTGATGGCACTGACATGTTCATGACACAGATATTTATTTTTGAGAGATGAACTAAGGATTTTGAGCAAGAGACTGGCTTTTTATTTTTCCATACTCCATGGTGTTTTGCTATTTGTACGAGTTGTTTTGAGAAATGCACTTACTGTTTTGCAAATGTCAAGGATGATTCGAGAAATGTACCAAAGCGACTGAGAAAAACTGTAAATGTTAAAAGGTCTTCAATTAGAGAAGAAAGACTCATATTCATAAAGTCATGGAATTAAAATATTGCATGCACTGCAAAAGAAGAAAGAAGAAAAAAAAAAGTATCGTCCTTAGTATTTTTGTCACGTTTTCCAATACAAATATCCTTAAATCAAGATACATTTACTTGAGAAGCAAAATGAGGATATGAAGTCTTGTTTTCTGAGAAATTGAACAAAATTAAGTGAGTTTATGTTTAATGTACAAGAACAAATATCTGTCAGTGAAATATGAAAACTTGTTTTCACCTAAATTAAGTTGATTTTTCTGTGCCCACTGGCATTTTTATTTTGAGTTTTAATCATTAACTCACTTCATTTTGATATCACAGAAAACAAGACTATCTTTACCTTCATAAAACCTCCAGAAACTGCAGAAAAGCATTGTGGCTAAAATATAGCTATAAGTTCCTACAGTCGGTTCATTTTGACTGCAAACAGGCATTTTTTGACCCCTTGAACTCATCGAATGAAGTCCATTTTTGTTTAAAAAATATAAAATAAAATTAAATAAAAGAAAGAAAAGAAAGCAAGAAAGAAAGAAAAATCATTTATTAAAAAATGGCAAAAAATAAAATAAAAAAGTATAAAAAAAAGAAAGAAAAAGAAAAGAAATTAGACAAAAATAACCAACAATATTTGAATTTAGTCCATACAGTTTGAGGGAAATTGACTTTCTAAACACTTGAAGGTGTTTACAGGCTACTTTTTTATAGCCCTGTATGAGAAAGAGAGAGAGACAAAAAGCAAAAACAAGCTTCGAAAGTGTTCACACATACTGTAACTGGCATAATAGCGAGAAGTGTGTAAAATTTGTGAGCACCATTTGTGATATTTGGCAATGGAAAAAGGAGGGTGGCGATACAACAGCAAATCGAGTCAAATTTCTCAAAAATGGGACAATAAAGTATATTCTATTCTACTCTACCTGCTGGTAAATGCCCAGCTGCAATGAAAATCCATGATATCCAATCCAGATTGAAATCCAGTCTCCACTGATAAACACAAACATACACCAACATGAGCATGTGAACGGAGCCAAATATATAGCTTATCTTCAAACAGGAACACCACAGTGTAAGTACATGGTGGAAAAGTAACAGGATGATGAAACAATCCTGGGAAATTTGATTTGCTTTTAATAACCCAGCCACCATGTGCCCGGCTCGAGGGAGAGAAAGGGGCCAGAATGATCTTATGGAGGCTGGCAGCATCTGCAGTCAATAATTTAAAAATGGCAGGGAGCAAAAGAGATGCTACTCTGTGATCAGCGCTGTTCTTAGGGGGCACATCCATAACCCGACACGCAAACACACACGCACACACACGTCTACGCCACTGCTGAGTCGTCTGATGGGGAACGAGCTAAAGTGAGGACCTTGGTTACATCACAGGCATTCAATATGTCAGATTATGGAAAGCCGATGAGGCCAAAAGTCTTTAAACGAAAGGCATGAAATTTGACTGTGTCAACACAAACTGTTCATCCACATTAACACAGCAATTCCTCAAATGTTTCTTTTGTATGTGTAGACAAGCACATTCTGGCCATGTTAAGGCATCATTTTTTGGCACATCGCTGTAGTATGTGTTAAGACGCACATTTTTTACCGCATTAAGATGACGAATTTGAACATGTCTCTAAACACACACACATTCTGGCCATGTTCGAATGAGTAATACTTTTTAAAGCATATTTACCTCTCTGGGGTTTTTTTTGTTTGTTTGTTTTTTTGCCAAGGGCCATCACGCAGGGACAGCGAGCAGCCAGTGGCCCATTGCTTTGTCTGTATTGACAGCGTAAACCACCCAATAACAACATGCTATAGACAGTGTGATGAAATATTTTGCTCCGCCTATATAAAGACGCTTCACCCCTCCCCACTTCATCCATCAAAGAGATGGTCTCAAAAAACTCCACCCCTGTAAATACGTGGAAATATTATGAAGCCTGTAAACAGGCCGTTAACAGAGGCCAGAGACGGGACACGATAAAGAGTAGGTATGTAACGATGCACCACGAACCGATTGAAAACAGATGTGGCTATTCAAATCAGATGAGATGAAAAACAAATCGCGATACAGTTGGGGGTAGGAGTTTATATGAATGTATCTCTGAGGGAAACTAACTGTCTTTAGAAAAGTTTAAAAGGCATTTTCTTCTTATCTTGCCGCTGAACGATGCATATTAAACTAATTGTTCATAAGTGTAGCTCTGCTTTGTTTACAGCTGTAACCCAGGAAACGCTGTATTGCCTGTTCCATAAGCACCACCTGCTGGCAGAGAGTGAATTTACATTTTTAGCATAATTTTAAAGGCCAGTTCGGTCTGTAGTAGAACAGATAAACAGCTTGTTCATGCACTCTTTCATTCTTTCTTGTCTCTTGCTTAAATAAATAATAAAAAATCAGCAATTGGTATCAGAATCAGCCCATTTGCTGACAATCAGAATTGTCCATGAAAGATCATGATCAGTGAATCTCTAGTTTTTGTAGATAGACTGACTATTAACAGCAAGTCAGGAGTGAGCGAGTACACGTGTCCACTATCACAGTAGGTACACACACAGTGTTAGTGTGTACCTGGTATTCCATATTTTATGGGGTCCAAATTTGTGTGTGTGAGTGTTTATTTTAAACAAGGCTATATACGGGTGCTGTCCAACTGGACCAATTCTGAACATAGTGGTAGGCCGCTTGGACCAAAAAATGCCAGGGTGGATTTTTTGTCCCAGTCCAGCCCTGCACACAACGTACTGATGCATTATAAATATATGTGCATACCAGTGTACCATTACAACATTTTTCATGCATAAACATGATGTTTGGTGTTTGTATACTTATAATCCAGTATACATATAATGCAAATATAGTCTCAAATACAGCAATTTCTTTGAATGTTGTGCATTTTGTCATGTTAACATGGACAAACAGTGTGTGTTAATGCAGTCAAAGTTCAGATATCTCATTTAAAGACTTTTGGCCCTGTCTTCCTTCCATATCAGATGAGCCACTGACATGAATACCCTGCCCTTGACTGAGCCGGGATGCGATCTCACGACTGCATGTGGTAAATCAAATCCAACTATTTATGACTCCTCTCACAGATACCGACCGAGTCAGTAACTGATCGGTCCGAATCTCTCACCGCGTGCCTTTTCATTTGCACAGAAAGCGCTCACTGGCACGGTGCCCGTCAGATCGAGACGTCAGAGCCGCACACACTCACGCTGGCACGGGTCCCATCGCTGCGTCCGCCCATGCGAGGCCACCGGGCTGTGACGTTACAGAGGGATAATTTTGGGATGACGCATGCCGGTTCTCTGCGTGGAATCATTTTGGCTGCATGGGTGAGATTCCTTCCGTCCATTGTACTCCCCTGAAATGGAAGTTATTTCGGGAAGAGCATGTGCTATATAAGGCGACCGCAACTACTGGAGAGAGAGACACCACTGGGGTAAAAGAGAACACTTTCCATTTTCTCAGAGCGTCTGTCTGCCCCTGCTGATTTGGAAGAGAGAAAAGGGTGTCTAAGAGTGGAAGAGGTGGTTATGGTAACTCACAGTGAGACTTCTGGCTGTAAAGCAAAGCTAATTATAACAGTACAAGACTGGCAATACAGGCTATAAACAGTATTTTATGTGTGCCTAAAATAAAGCACCAGGGCAAAAAAGAGAACAAGCGTTTTAAAGAAACCAAAAATACACATTTCCTATTTTTATCGTTACACATTACTAACACATCATGATTAACACATCCACACACTAATATTGTGTTAATTAAAGAACAAAACTAAAAAAAAAAAGTATTGTAATAATAAAAAAAGAAAAAGAAAAAAAAAATTAAATAATAATAATAATAAAATACTTTTAAAAGATTTAAAAAGGTTTCCTTGCATGTCATGTGAGCATTAACCAACATCAGAGTACCATGAATATGCCAATGTTGCTACGTTATTGAAATATTAACTTCTAGGGGTTAGTTTAGGTAAATATTTTATAAATATTTTACATCTAAGGGTTTTGACTGACCAAAAAATAAAAAATAAAAGTTTGAGAACACCTGCCATAATGCTATGCACTAAATTTGGCCTTCTGATTTCAATATTTTAATGTTTCAAGCATTAAAAAGCATACATTATTAATGCAGTACAATTAACATGTCTGTACACTAATATTGTGTTGATTAAAGAACAAAAAAACGTAATAATAATAAAAATAATAATGTTTCCTTAAATTATTGAAATATTAATTTAAAATCTGCGATGGTATTTCAATCAAATATTTTATAAATATTTTGTGTTTATGGGTTTTGACTGACAAAAAAAAAAAAAAAAAAAAAAGGTTGGGAATAGCGGTAATATAAAACATCTCCCATATGATTCTTTATCTGATCAGACTGTGAAAATATTTTTACATCAAATTAATTAATGAATCAATTAAATAAATGCAAAACAACTAGAGATGCACAATATATCCATGCCATTTTGATTACTGGTATTTCTTTAGAATTATTCTGTATTAAATACGGGATGTTTAATTGTGCATGCACATTTGATTATCTTTGCTATCATCTAGGCTCACTTATAAATGTAATTATCCTCAAAATTCAAAATATAACATTTTTTATACATTACAATGATGTGATGCGTAAACTCACCTGTAACACCTAAAACGATTGGTTTTACTTGTATTTTCAGTGTTTTGGTTTTACTTGACTATTGACTATAGTATCTGCCATTCATTGATTATCAGCCATACCTAAATTAATTATCGGCTTATCATTGTCAGTCAGTATTTACAGTGCATCCCTAAAAATAATTTTAAATTATTTTGATTATTTTAAAGTTGTCAGAACGTCAGAAATAGTTACAGCATACTTTTGTTTGCAAATTTTGAGTTACATTCTGTTTTCACATTTTCTAGCATCCATTTTGAATGGGAAAAAAAAATACTGTTGTAGCTTGCAAATATATGCAGTACAGTAGTATTATATTCCAAACACACACTTCTTACAGTATGAAGCAACTCTGCAGTTACAGCCTCGTCACTAAACTGACCACATAGCATCTTAATCATGTCTGGAATATCTGGTGACACAATAATACTTCTATTTGTGCATCGTGGTCATACAGACTCACTTAGTTGGCCATTTTATCATGTGAGGGATTGACACAGGCTCATATCTGTGTCTCCGGCACAGCCTGCTTCTACCTTTCCAGGTTTCTGATTGCAGTGCTTTGTGAGGAGGTTGCATTTTTCATTCCCACAACTCTGTGTAAAGCGATCCCATCATTCCTGCAAGTGAAGCCAAAACTGTAGCTAGAACTTGTGCCTGTGTAATATCAGCTGCACTCTTACTAATCCTCATGTTTTTATCATATAGTGTTTCTGGCACATAGTCGAGCAGTTGGACCAGACCAATCACCTCATGCCTGTTTGACAGCCATGGTTCTCTGAAAGCAGCATTTGAAACTTTTGTTTTTTAAATCGATTTCAAGGAAACAATCAGGAAAGTGAGACTGTGGCAAAAAGTTACATTTTACAACATTCAAATTATTTTTCTTAAACACATGTCTGGTCTTATGTTGCACATTTGACAAATGAAGACTTGTGAAACTGAATGTGCACTTTTAGTATAGCCTACTTCAGATGTTAAAGGTGTATATTTATGAACTGTACTGATATTTAACTGTTAATAAACCCACTTAAGTGACTTAAAAAGAGACACTTTAATGACTGTTTCTTTACACACTTAAGTCAATTTTTAAAGAATTATCAGTTTTAATAATCTTTTGTCAACTTTTCAAGTACACTTATTTTGATTTTTTAAGCAACATACTAAAGCATATGTAAAGTACTTGATAATAATTGTAACAGTTTTGAACAGCAATTTTAACTGTATTTATATTAAATTTCATATTTATATTTTAAATCCACTGAAGTGCAACTTCATCATTACTAATGTGTAATTACAAATATATTTAATGCAGGTTACACTTTATTTTAAGGTGTCCTTGTTACAGTGTATTTATACATTTAGGTACTGAATAATATTAATGAACAACATGTACTTAATATTTGGCTAGGGTTAGGATTAGGGTTTGGCTTAGGGTTACTTTCATGTAATTATGCATAATTTATTTTCATTATAATAGTAAGTACACGTAACGTGTAACAAGGACATCTTAAAATAAAGCGTTACCTTAATGTATGAAGTTTCAAAGACATTAAAGTGTCTTTTACTTTATCATAAATGCTAGTCAGTATGTTCAGCAGTACAATTTAAACATATTTAAAAGACAATTTCCCATGAAGAAGTACTTAAGTCCTACTTAAGTGGGCCAAAAAAAATCTAAATTTCACTCTAAATTTCAGCTAATTACATTTAATATAAATTAATTTAAATTAAACTATAATACATTTCCATGTATTTGCAGTTAACATGCAATTACTGTAAGTGTCTGAAAACATTACATTAAATTCACACTTGTGTATTATTGTCAAGTATATTATTACTGTAGCAAGCCATTTTAAAGATTATGCTAGAGTATTTGAAATATGTTATCATAATCTTTAATTAAAAAGTAAGAACTTTCCGGCTGATGTCACAAAGACCACTTTTCACAATCCCTGACAAATAAAACCAAGACTCATCTTTCATTTTGTCCCCATTTCACTTGAAAACTGCCACAATACAAAATTATAACTGGTTGTGATGTTGATTTAAAAGTCTGGCGCTAAATGATTTCACAAGAATTCATCCCTGGAGCGATGCACCACAGTAGAGTATGTTTCAGATCCAGAAGCGCTGTGATTCAGAAAATGAAAGCATATTTTCACAAAAACACAAATAAAAGACATTTAAATGAGGCACACCTTACTAATCAGCCAATATGCAATAATTAGCTCCCACTAGATGTCATAATGGAGCACAGAGGGAACTGGAAGATGGTTAGGGAGTATCAGAACGTGTGTGTTTGTGTTTGACGTACAGCTGCGCATCACCGCTGGAACATGTTGTTATTCTGCAATCAGCATCCTCAGAGCCCGAGCAGTAAAAACAGAATAAAAGTGAGAGAAAGACAAAAAACATCTCAAAGCAGTGAATATCAGGTTTAGCCAAGGAAAAGCCACATTACACCACATGTACAACTCTCGTCTAATCGCGGCCAAATACAGACTACTTACAGGAGCAATGAGGAGGGTAATGACAAAGTAATTTTGACTAATTTCGCCTGGCTCTTTCTCCCATTCTGTCTGATTGTGTGAGAGCCTTCTGCATCATTACAGTAACATCTGCAGCGACTAACCGAGCGTACACCACCCAGAAAGAGAAAGGAAAAGAGGGAGGGGATGGAAAAGTGAGGAGTCGTGGGGGGAAAACCATGCAGGACAAATTCGAGATATAGATGCTCAATGTAAACATTGCCTCCTGCCGTCTGTGAACGGTATTAGGTACAGCTTTTAAAAAAATCAGCTGAAAACAAAAACAAAACAATACAACTAGACAAGGAAATCAACTTTACTGAATGAATCATTTGCCAAAACATTACAATTATATCACTGTTTACTCACCATTAACAAACCAGTATAACATTCTTTCTTCAAAGGAAAACAAAAGCAGAAATTTTTAAGAATGTCTTGGTTGCTCTTTTCCATATAATTAAAGTGAATTATACTGTCAAGCTCCACTAAGTACCACAAAAAAGGGGTCCATACAACACTGTTTCAAATCTTCTAAAGTGATGTGATGTGATGGCAATTATGTGAGAAAAAGAAATTTAAGTTATGTTAATTCACTCAGTCAATGTATAAAACTCAAAAGCCAGACCTGATTCAATCTGATTCTAATTACTTCTCCTTTGTGAAAATATTGACTGTGCACTTGTAGTGTACCTCAAATATTAATAGAAAAAAAAACAGTACTTGCATATAAAAGCAATTATATAAACACCACTTAAGTGTACTTAAAGAGAGTACACGTTTTAAGTAGACTTTAAATTAAACTGCACTTTGTAATAATTTCAAATTAAAATTTTACTTTAAAGTCCATTTTAAATAGCTGTTTTTAAAAGTATGTTTTGTTGTCTTTTAAAGAAGTACACTTATCTTGATGTGTTGACTAACATACTAAAACACATGTAAAGTACTTGATTATCATTTTAACTGTAGTGTTTTATTTGACATTACATTTAATACATTTTATGAAACTTTATTACAAATGTATAATTACAAATATATTTAAATAATGACATACAAGTTTCAATAGAAATTTTAGTTTACCATAAATGCTTGTCAGTAAATTCAGCAATACTTTAACTATATTTAATAGACAATATAGCAATATAACAAAGCAAAGTTAAGCTAAATGCATTTAATATAATATATAATACATATTCATTTAACTGCTTTAAAATTGAATTCTACTTGAAAACATTAAATTTGGTTCATTAAATTCAGTTCACCCAAAAATGAAAATTGATTGAAAATTAAATGTAGGTAACCACATTGTTTTGGTTACCATTGATTTCCATTATATAAATAAAAAATAATTTCTCAAAATATCTTCTTTTATGTTCCACAGAAGAAAGCAAGTCATACGATTTTAGAACAACATGATTGTGAGCAAATGATGAAAGAATATAAATTTTCGGCTGAAGAGATAAAAGGCATACGGGTGTAAAAACACATGTGGATGAATAAATAATGACACAATTTTCCTTAGATATTCTATTCCTTTAACATACAAGTCAGCTTCCCTCCCAGTCCCATGAAATGTTAGATACTAAACGGATAAACTAGTTCCCGCATAATCGCTGACTTGGTGCCTCGAGGGATGATGAGTCAGTAAATTTCAACAGCATAAACAAACAAAACCACATTTGCAGCCATTCTCTGTCATTTGACCGGCTTTGTCTTAATCCAATTGGAATAGACTTGATTGGCAAAATTCATTATCGTTTCATCAGGGCCGTCGCATGAGCGGGTAAATGCTTAGTCGGGCTGTCTGCGCACATGCTTGAAAACACATGCCTTATCCACATTTGGCATCATTGCATTAGGAGCAATGCTGATTTCTGAGTTTCCACAAAATAATTGGCATCATGCCTAACTGCTATTTTATCCAGATAAGGAAAAGGCACATAGAAAGCCAGAGGTCAATAATACAAGGAAGCAAAAACACACAGAAGTCATAAGCACACATGGTTTGTTTTGTTTCCATACATTTTTTTCATGCATTTCTACACACATACAACCTTTCTGGACTGCATATTCCTCTGTGGGCAAGAAAATAAGTCTTGTAGCTGGGCGTCTATTTATCATCCAGTCTATGTCTGTACGTTAAACAAGCAGGGTGGAGAATGGACACTCGAAATGGAGCGGCTCAACTGGCCTCCTTCATTCTGTGCTCTGTGCCGAGCGTGAACACCTCATATCGCAGCGCACACATGCAATCAAGGCGCAAGCCATGGGAGAATAGGCTTGTGTCGAACATTTTCTGCTTCCTGTGAATTTCTGGCCGGATCCCAGTGGTTACATAAGCTTGGCCATTTGTCTGTTTCTTCCCTCCAAACATGGTGGAACAGGTGCCTGTGAAATTAAAGTTGGTCTGCTCAGACTTGTTGTGAGAAATGCAAGAAAAGAGTCTGACAGAACTTCCTGTCATTGAGGATAAATCAACGAGAGAGTGAGCCACGTCTGAGCTGTCAATAGATGAAACCACTCCAGCTCCTCAAAAATGCCAGATTGTTTCTAGGACACAAGTCTTTCTGGATCAGCTTTTCCTGAAACTTCACGTGCTAGGGAAGACCTACACGTTTTAGTTTGTTTTGCACAGAACGTATAAGCAACGACATTTTTCAGAATTGTGTGTACTTTGTAAAAATATTAAAATGCACTATAAAGATAATCAAAAAATGCACCATAAAGCTAATCGTCTACTTTGTTCAGTGCCCAAAATGGCCTCCAAACATGTATGACTTAATTTCTTACTTGTTAGACAAAAGAAGATGTTTTGAAGGATATTAGGCCCCCCCCCCACCCCTTTGTGTTCTCCCTTTGTGTTCCACAGAAAAAAAGGTAGTAATAATTATACAGGTCTGAAAAGTTGTTATTGTTAACTAAAATGAAAACAAAAAAAATTATATTAAGATTCAACAATTTAAATACAAAAAAATACTAAAACTAAAACTTAAATAACTAAAATATTAATTAAAATTAAAATAATACAATTAAGTAAACAGAAATATTTAATAATAAAAAACTAGCACGATAAAATTATTAAAACTTAAACTAAATAAAATATAACTAAATATTAATAAATATCACTATAGTACATTAGTGGACAAAATTGATGTCTGGCCTACAAAAATAAAAGCATTTTCACCTTTTATTCCAATTTCTAAAGATTTGTTAAAATTTGATTGTGTATGGGCCTGTTTACACCTGGTCACTTAATGCGTTTTTTCTGATCGGATAGCTATCTGATTGTGAAAAGACCAGGTGTAAATGCCCTCCGAAATGCATTCGAGACGGATATAAATCCGATCGCTCAAACCACTTCAGGAGGTGGTCTGGGATGCATTCCAGATGAAACTGGACAAGTGTAAATGCATCTGGTTGCTGAAACCACATATGCCAATTTTAATCCTCCCAAAAGGTTAAAATAATAAACATGTGAGAGCGTATGACATTATAGTTAGATATGACAGTGCTAATGCTACACGCATTGCCGCAGACGAGTAGCTGAGCATCTCTTCAGCAAGCTGATGCACAAACTGGCGTGAATGAAACTGAAAGTAAGATGCAGACGCTCAACCACAATAATCTTCATTAAAGGTAGTGTGACTAACCTATCTTTCCAGCGCTGATGCCGCGCGTTCTCTTATTGCGGGCTTTGATCTTGAAATGAGCTGATAATTAATAAAATGCAGCACTTATCTTTTGATTTCGTTGACGTGAACTCTGTTAAATTTAAATATAGCGCGGGAGTTGAAAATCTGTTTTGCGATGACTGATTTATGTGGCCAAGTGTAAATGGAAACGTTTTAACAAATCAGATAGATATCCGATCAGCGAAAACGCATTAAATGACCAGGTGTAAATAGGGCCTTTATGTCACATGTCTGTTAGCCTGTTCCCCTGTGACCTAGCTTCTGTCTCTTGTTAATTATTTCATTTGGTTCAGGTGTTTGTCATTCATTATCATCATTAGCATCCCTTTATTTGTCATGTTCTTATCTCAGTTCAGTTCCTTTCTCGTTGATGTGATGTAGGTTTGTTTTCCTGTCACCTGGATTCTCTGAATGAAAATATCTTTTTGTCTATCTCCTTCGTCCTCGTTCGTTTGTACCTCACCAACCTGTAACAGAAGAACGGACTGGATACAGGTTTTGTTTTTGTTTTTTTGCTGCGTTTTTTATTTTGTTACTTTTTTCTCTAATTTTTCTGTCATCATGGACAATCCAAATTTTGCCCTGTTATGCCTAGAGCAGAGGGACCGTTCCCTAGAGACACAAACCAGGGATTTTTTAGAGTTGGCTCCGGGAGCGGTCCTCGGGACAACTTTGCTGGAAAATAATGAACTACACTTCTCTGTCTGCCCCCCTGGTAAGGACATCTCCAGCCCAACTTCCAAACCAGAGACCAACCAGCCATCATCCTGCTGCACGGAGCTATTGTCAGCGCCCACCACAGATGGAGAGCCTGACCCTGCCGCAACATGTGAGCCAGCGCGCATCACCGAAACTGAGTCTATTGGCCCCCCAGAGCCTAAGCCTCTCGAATTGTCTGACCAGGTGTGTGAGCCGGCTGCATCGCCTGTTCCCAAGGGAGTTTTGGTGGAGATCGAGGGCTTGAAGGGAAACCCCGCCCACACTCCCGCAGTTGAGGGTGAGCTGCAGCCGGTTTCTGGGAAGTACTATGAGGAACTTACGGACATTTTCCAGGTGGATTTAATAGACTTGTTTGGGGAGGCATCAACCAGTTCTCCTGTGTCTCCGCTGGTTCCGCCCAGCCCTGAATCTCCTGCGTCTCCACTGGATCACCCCAGCTCCTGTCCTCCAGTGTTACCTCCCAGTCTCCCTCTCCCACCTCCTCTTAAACCAGCCAGTTCCTCTGCCCCTTCTCCGCTGGTGCCTGTCAGTCCCTCAGCGCACCCTCAGTCAGCGCCAGCTGGTTGCTCTGATCCGCAGCCTCGGGACTTCCATTCTCCAGCTCAACCTAGGCGTGAGGATCCGCTGTCTCTGCCTCCAGCCTCCAAGACCTGGACTCCACCTCGGTCCTTCAAACCATCAAATAATGACTAAACGAGTCGAAATAACGTTAAAACATTTCGTTTCGTCTCGTTTTGGTCAACGAAAACGAAGAGACATTTTAGCATAGTTTTTATTTTGTAAACCACATTTAGTCTCATTTTTATTCGTCAACGATATTGCATTATACATTTAATTATAGTCATCGTCACATGACCAGCCTTTACGTTGTGTCTCGTCTTGTTTTCGTCACATGATAAAGGTTCGTTGACGACGATATTTAATCATAATTTTCGTTGACGAAAGCAACACTATTTGTTTGTTTTGTTTTGATTTTTTTCCATAGAAAAATAAAAACTGTAGCTTACCCCTTTTGGGCCAAAAATATTGTGTAGTGTTTTACTCTTTCCTCATATTTAAAATATTGAAAATAAAATATATTTATTGTCCTCTGATGATTTAATTTCATGATTTATTCAAACTTGTAGAGTCATCAAAATCCAAACCCCAAACAAATCCCCTCCAGACATCACTTCAACTTCAATTTAGTTCCTTTTCAGCGTTTTGTTAGTCATTAGTTCTCAAGGATGCTATGTTCTGTGGCATGTTTTTAAATACATATTGGTGTTACATAACAGGTTCTCCAGGCTCTTGTACACAGTGGTTCTAATTATCACCTGTTAACAGAGGAAAAGCAAAGCCTTCCTGTGTTCTCTAAAGCATCAGTAGCAAAGAATCATAAAGTTCTCTAAGTCTGTAAAAACCCTCATCGGAGCCTGTATTTGCACAGCCTATCAAGATCAGGATCCTCAAAGAAGAACTTTAGGAAGAAGCAAACAAAAGCCCTTGAAAACAACAGAGTCTTGACAATCTCAAATAGAGTGGTCAAACCAAAGAGACACTTGCCCCAGCTTTTTCTGTCCTCAAGTCTGAGACGGAGCCCATCAGCGGAGATACATCAGGCTGTGTCACGAGTGCTCAGAGCTCGCAGCGTTATCGAGAGATACAGTGGCATTCTATCATGGCGCAGTTGAACGCTTATTATAGATTCTATTAAGATGGGCCCAAATTGGACCTCTCCATCAGGTCCGGCACACCTTGTTTGTTTTAGTTCTTGACAGTAAGGTAGAACGGCTTTATTAAGCTCCTGAGAGATAAAGAAGGAATTAAAGACACAATGAAATAAAAGGCTATTACTATTATCACTTATTTCTTGTCAGCAAAGAAGTAGGTAGAAGAGAGGATAAAGAAATGCTGAGGTCCAGCAAACTTGTTTCATGGTGAGCACCTGAGAAACAAAGCTGTCTGTCATAAGCATTCACGCAATTCAGTCACATACTGCTTGTGTGACCATCCAAGAACATTTTTATTGAACAGCCTTAAGATATTTAAGAGTGTTGGACAGTGATATTCTACTCTAATTAAGATACTATTATATTTTAATTAAATTTTTTGTTAGATTTAGTTTTTTAAGTTAATTTTAGTACTTTTGTTGGGGTTCTATATATGTGTGTGTGTGTGTGAGTGTGTGAGTGTGTGAGTCTGTGTGTGTCATAGTTTCTATTTATATTTCAGTTTTAGTTTTAGTTTTTACATAAAGTGAAACTGTGTTTGTCCGTTCCAGTCTGTGTGCATTAGTGGTGGGGACTTTTCGATTACATTTTCTGCAGATTACTTCGTTACGCCAGTAGGTGGCGACATGTGGCTGTCTTTATGAGTGAGTAAGTGATTCATTCATTCAACTGATTTGTTCATAACACTGATTCATCCAGTAATGAAACCAGTGATCTTTATGAGTGAGTGACTGAAACCATTCTGCTTTGACTTTGTTCACTGACAAAGTAAAACTAACTAAATATCAATGTATGTATAATGTAAGTTGTTCAATAATAACTTCTTGTTTGTCAAACTGAATCAAGAACCAAAAAAATCACAAAATAATAAAAAACAGAACATATAATAAAACTAAATAAGTAAGTCTTTTATGACTTTAACACACTTAAGTAAAATTTTAAAAAGTGCACTTTATAATAATGTCAAATTAAGTTTTACTTTAAAGTACATTTTAAAACATTGTTTTAATGATCAATTGTCATGTTTTAAAGAAGTGTACTTATTTTGATGTGTCGAGTAACATACTAAAGCACATGCAAAGTACTTAAGTATAATCTTAACTGTAATGTGTCATTCAATAATACATTTTAATTTAAAGAATTGCACTTATTTTGATGTGTCAAGTAACATACTAAAGCACATGTAAAGTACTTAAGTATAATCTAAACTGTAATGTGTTGTTCAATATTACATTTTAAGTTGATATATTTTAAATGTACATTTAAACTTCATCTTTATCATTACAAATATGTATGAAAAATACATTTAAATACATGACATACAAGTTTCAACAAAGATTATATTTAAATGTTTCAGTTTATCATAAATAATTGTCATTAGAGACCTGCGCAGGAAAGATTTTTCAGCACTGCGGTGAGTAGATTCTAACTTAATCACCTCTGATTGGCCATTGCATTCCAGCTGAGTCTGTGATTGGCTACATTGCGCAGCCCTTTAACCCTCTGAAGTCGATTAACGCGTATACGCGTTTTGGGGTATTTTCTCCTTATAACCCCGAAAAGAACTTAAATTTCACTTTCAGTTTTGATCGTACAGATAAGAGCAATACATCAATCGAATCTGTAAAGGGTCTACTTTTTTTTGTATACAGACATAATAACAACAAAACTTTGTGCACTTATAAAATAAAGATAACAAACAAGGAGTGCTGTCTGCAGCCTTTGTCTGCGGTGATCTTGATTTACAAAACGCGTCATTAAAATGAACTGTAACTCAGTGAATACTCAACACAGAGACATGAGAGAGATATCTATAGAAAGCTTGACATGTCTGCTTTTAAACTAAACAAGTGCTGCCGAAAACAAATATTCTGTGATAAAGTAATCCATATGAAAACAACGCGATGTCCGTTTTTCACGTCTCCCTTCATTATCTTCCAATGCGACCACGCCCCCGCGCCGAGCGCGCTTTTGAGATTCAAATGTTTCACTGAAGCGCGCGGCTTTTGAATACGCCCACACAACAGAAGACAACGCAGCGAGACTGTTCTTCAAGTTTTTTTTATTTTACTGTTTGCTTCGCAGTGAGAGGAATAAGACATAATTCACCCCAAAAAGATGTGATGTGGTTGAGGATTTGAGATTTGGATTTCCTCAGAAAAAAAGATTGAAGCACTTTATTCAGAACATGAGTAAGTCTCTTTTTATTTATATACTTGTACTAGTTTTCACATAACGTGTAAACATTTTACTAGTTAGACTTTTTTCCAAAGACTTTTTCCAAACTATAATTCCTGACTAAATGTATAATCAAGTGAAATATTATGAAGTTTCAATAACAATATACACTACTATACCATTCAAAAGCTTGATGTAAATAATATAAATGTACCAATAAATGTAACTGTAACAAATGTAATAAACAATGCTGTTCTTTCAATTTATCCCCCCTAAAAAACCTGAAAAAAATATTCTCAGCTCTTTTCATCATTAATAATAATAATAATAATGATAATAATAACAATAAATGTGTGTTTTTGTGTAGAAAATCAGATTGTTAAAAGGATTTCTGAAGGATTGTGTGACTGGAGTAATGATGCAAAAAATTCAGTTTGAAAGTCAGCTTTGATTGTTCCTAATAAACTGTTTAACTGCACTCACAAGTGAATATTAAATTATGTTGTGGGATAATTAAATATATTCTAAATAAACTACAAACATAAAATTATATACATTTATTTTGTCCTCACGTTCTTTCTTGTAACTCTTCCCTCTCAGTGACACAGCTGACTGAATGGCTCATTATGCAGCTCATTATGCAGGCCTTTGTCTTCTCAGGTGTGAATTCATGATAGTTGACGCCTACTCGCATATGACTTTTACCAACAAAAAGTGTCTTAGAAAATTTAAATCAATATATTGTTTTCTGTAAGTGAGTAAACAAGATGATTTTCACATCATTTAGAAAAAAAAATTCTAGGCTCCAAGCTCCAGTTCTCAAAATTCCTGGGAACCAATTTTCTGTATGTGTTTTATTGCCTTATTCAAGTGATTTAACATTTTTAGTTTTTCACTAACCACGTATAACATTTTTTTTTTTTCAAAAACACAATCATGTACATACATGCTGCTCACATATTATTATAGCCTAGATTGTGCTGATTACAGTGAGATTAGACTTTAGCCATTTAGATATTTATAAGAAACTGAAAAAAGCACAAATGTCAGGGCATGACAAAACTTCTCCAGGCCCCAAAAATACCCTTAGACTCCAGAGGGTTAAACACGTGTTATAAATAGAAACTGCCTAGCTTGCGCATGTCAGTCATTTTAATGTTAATAATATGCCACGTTTCCGTCGAAATTACCCGGAACAATTGTACCAGGAACTTTTTTCCCCAGGAACTATTTTCCCCATAGACCTGTTGCTTTCTGCATTTCCACCGTGGTCTAAATTACTGTGAAGATTAGGCAAATAGTCTGGTGACGTAGGTCTGCGTGTGTTTCTCAATACAAAGTACGCAAATTTCGGACTTGCATCCTTGCTAGTTCGGACTTTGTGAGTTCGACTCGGGAGTGTGCTCTCCCGCGGACGGGACGACCCAAGTCCGGTAATTCTGCAAACAGCAGCATACTTAATAACATCAGTCAGCTCGCCTTGGCTACTGCAAATTTCCTCACTGTATATTTACAATAAGGTGAAATATGATATCAAATACCACTGCCTCCTTTCGTTTTCATTTAAACATAATAATAGCTGCAGAAATGTACTTAGTTCAGGGAAATGTGTATATATGCAGCCTACATTATAATGAAACGAAATATCAATTGCCTCTTTTTATTTTCATTTTAACATATAGATAAATTGAATAAAGACCAAAGATTACCTGTTAGATGTACCCAAAACAAATTATATTTTATGTTTAAAATATAGCTGATTGTCTCCAAAATCGGCGAAACACATTTTTAAATAGGTGCTGTCTTTATAAATAAACAGCAGATTTGAGTTTTAAACAACTACATTCTCGCCTGAAATACTTTTAAAACTACATTTCATGACACAGTAACAGTAATATTGTGAAAATGATCCGAATAAATGGTGGTTGAAATCACAATGCTGCGTGAACTCAACCAATCAGCATGTTTAGCGCCCAAGTCCCACCCCTGAAAGTTCCGGACCTTTGAAAAAGTACTACCTTTTCAAAGGTAGTACTTTTTTTTACCTGGAACTCTATTTAGATTCCAATTCCTTCAGTGGTAACACATCGATTACCAGCCTAAAGTCCTTAGTTCGTGGGTAAAGTTCCAGCAGTGGAAAGGTGGCATTAGTTGTTCTTTTTGCTTTTGAGCAACAGATAAATGACAACTTTTATATTTTAGACACTTTATGTTTAGATCATTTCTATTTTGCGGGAGTCCCGCAAATCATTTTATTCTCCCGCATCCCGCACACACACAAGTCTTTTCCAGCCTGCACCCGCACTCGCCCATCGAGAGTTGTCCCGCGCCGCACCATGTTGCATTGGGTTCCGCGGGACCCGCGAGAGTGCAGGTCTCTACTTGTCGGTACATTCAGCAATACAGTAACCATATTTCAAAGGCAATAGAAATAAATATGAAATTACATGTTAAGATTCATATTAAGTTGGTCGAAAGTTCAGCTAATTGAATTTAGCATAAATTTATACTAAAGTGCATAATTTAATTTTAATTAACATGCAATTAAGCATCTGAAGGCATAACACTGAGTTCACACTTAAAGGGACAGTTCACCCAAAAATGTCTGACAAATTTGTGAATGTGTGTAATATGACAATAGCTGATTTTTTTTTCCTGTAATGATCAAATAGTGGCATAAAATGTTGTGTGGTCGAGGCACTTCAATTAACATGCTGGGCATAAAAGGACTATTAAACTGACATGCAAGCAGATGACTGAATATGTAAGCTGTGTGAGGTACATCATTGGCAGCCATTCTGCTCATACTTCTGCAAATGGAGAGCATTGTGGGAAACGGGCGGCGTAGATTGGTGTCGATGAATTGTGGTGTGAGAGGGGTGGAGAGAGAGGGACAAATCACACACTTCTTCAAAGCATGACAAAAGACGGCTCATTTGAATATTTATGACCAAAGGCGCCGCTCGTAAATGATCGTTGGTGATTAGATCACGGGCCATCAGCGCAGCGATGAGCTATGCCGATGCTAGGTGAACGGGGTGTCGAGGTGTAAATAAGCTCAGGGAGGAGGAAAAGGCCCAGCTCATTTCACCAGGTGTGAATCGCTGCTGCAGCCAATGATGGCCTGTTCATGAACATGCGTGTGATTGGCTGGCAGATTCCTGCGCCTCGACCAAAATTACTTCCTGCTTTTGCATTTTAGCAAATATAGTTTAGGAAATAGAATATGTAAGATAAAAATAACAAATATTTACTAACCTATGTCGGCTAACCTTTTGTAAAACCAGAATACATTAAGGATAAATTTAAATAGAAATAAAACAGTAATTTATTGATTTTTTTTTATTAAAATCTAAACAAATCTAAATGAATAAACAAAAATTTTCTATGTAAATGTAATAAATGTGTTAATTAATCTGTTAAAGAAATAAATATTACACAAATAAATAATTAATACATAAAATTAATAAATTAAGCATTTAAATAAAATTATATACTTTCTGGAGATAATATTAATTGCATTTATTTAAATTATATATATATGTATATATATATATATATATATATACATATATATATATATATATATACATATATACATTATATATATACATATATACATATATATATATATACATATTATATATATACATCTATATATATATATATATATATATATATATATATATATATATATATATATATATATATTATATATATATATATATATATATATATATATATATATATATATACACATACATATGTATATATTTCACAGCCTGCTTCGCTCAAATTTCACAAAGTTGCCAGTAGAGAGAGGAAGCATTCAAAAAATAATCATTATGTAGTATTTTATTTTATTTATTTTTATTTTAATATTCTTATTCATTCTTACTATTAAAAATGTGTTTATTCAGAGATAAAGAATCAGTATAAATCTGTTAATTAATCTCATAGATAAATAAATATTACAGAAAATTAATATATTGTACATTTAAATAAAATTATACATTTTCTGAAGATAATGTGCATGTTCCTTGTCCAGTAATGCTGTCATTTTATGTGCTTTGAAGAAGGCTTGTACATTCAAAAATGAATTACAGCATACAGTAATTTATTATTAGTTAATTATTTACACTTTTTTTTAAATACATTTATTTAACATTCTTTAGACTGAGCATACAATTTTGTTAGTATGAATATGATTTAAATATGACTAGCTTGATGAAACAAGATTGGATAAAATGTGTGAAAATTGTTTACATATAATAAATAGATTTACTTATAAATCGACTTATTGATAAATATATAAACCTGGTTATTCAGTATTTAATGCATAAATCTCATTGTTACTTCTCAAAAACATTTGAAACCTTCACTTATGTATGACTGACAAATATGCATCACATTAAGTTTATTGGTTTGGTGTGAAATTTGATGTGCAATTAAAAATACATACTCTTAAATAGTAGGCATAAATATGGGTTAATTAATTACATAGAAAATGTACATATTAATTATATTTATAAAAAAAAAAATGATAGCAAAAAGACTGCGTATTGTTCAAATTTAACAAAGTTGCTAGTAGAGAGAGAGAGAGGGAGCAGCTATAGTGTGAGTTCATTCACTCTGTAAGAGCTCATACTGTTCTTTGCATGTTGATGAAGCACTCGTATATTTCAGGGCTAAGACAAGTTCAAGCTACTCTGGGATAGATGGGATGTTTTTAATTTTGGGAGAAAGTCTTGACTTAGTCATGGCTGCCATCCTCAATTTCATTACGAGGACAACCTGAAGTTTTTGAACTCAAAGTGAGTTTTATTTTCAGGGAAGGTGGCCGTCAAGTCATGAGAATATTTTGGCTGTCACCCTGCTCAAACTTTAAGGTTAACGTCATTTGACACAAAGCCAGAGAAACTACACACAGTGACACTTAAAGGGCTGCTGGAGAAACAAATTGCAATTTAACAGGCCCCAGTAGGCCAATACCTGAGGCATAAAACACATATCTTTTCTTGTCCAATAAGAATTTAACACCACAACATGCACCAAAATATAAAATGTACGAGCAATACTAACAGAGATGCCTAAAACACTAAAAAACTTGCAAGCACTGTTCCCCGAATGTGTTTGTACTTAGAAGGGTAAGTATGTGGAAAAGCAGGTTACACTGCTGGACCTCAGAAAGGATTCATCAGTTCCCCATGATGCAACAGGGCCGCAGGGAACCCTGCTTTCCTTTCCAGAGGACAGAAAAAAAAAAAAAAAAAAAAAAAAAAACCGGTGCCAGCAGCAGCCCAGAAAAACAAGGCCAGTGTCTCTCTCTCTCACACAGGCACACATACACACACTCTGGGGAACAAGACACTGTGTTCCTTCTTGAAGATTTGATCTGCATTTATATATTTCTCTCCAGAGAGACAAATAAAATGCGCTGGGATATCAATGTGTCATCTTAAGTGGCATTAATAATAAACTGCAATAAATGCAAACTTCCTGTATTTTTTTTTTTTCTTCTTCATCAATATGTCTAACTTTATTGCATTGGGTGTGAGAGGTACCAGATTCTGATTCATCCCAATACAACATTTTATTTGAATAGTTCACCCAAAAATCAGGCAATCCAAGATGTAGATGAGTTTGTTTCTTCATCAGATTTGGAGAAATGTAGCATTGCATCAGTGTCTCTTCAATGGATGGTCTGCAGTGAATGGGTGCAGTCATAATGAGAGTCCAAACAGCTGATAAAAACATCACAATAATCCACAAGTAATCCACACCACTCCAGTCCATCAGTTAATATCCTGAGAAGTGAAAATCTGCGTGCTTGTAAAGGACAAATCCATCCTTAATGCATTTTTAAACTTTAAAACGTCGCTTCTGGCCAAAATATCCATGATCCCTAATAATACTTCCTGCTGTGAAAAAGTCCATCTCCTGTTCAAATCCACTGACATACTTGTTTAGAGTTGTTTTGGACTGTTTTTGCTTGAAAACAGTGTTGTGCATATTTCTCTCCTGATTCAGACAAGGCATTTTTTTTACAGGAGAAAGCAATATTATGGATAGAGGAGTTGTATTTGAGCAGGAAGCATTGGTTTGAAGATAAAAACATCTTAATGATGGATTTGTTGCTTACAAACGTGCAGCTTTTGGCTTCACAAGGCATGAATTGATGGACTGGAGGGTTGTGGATTATTTGTGGATTATTGTGATTTTTTTTTTTCTCCAGCTGTTTAGACTTAAAGGCCATTTGTACTGACATGAGAAATGCTAATTTCTAAGAGGAAAAGTTAACTTCAAGAGATTTGCCAACCAATTTACTCTTTAATGCCTCTTTAAAGTCATTTTCTCACTAAAGACTTTAGAGTTAAAGGTTCTTTGAGCAGCCTAAATGGGTTCTCCTATGGCATCGCACACTTAATGCCATAGAAGAACCATTTTTGGTTCTTCAAAGAACCGTTCAGTGATCAGCTCTTAAAAGAACCACTTTTTCATAACGTGAAGGACATTTTAATAATCTAAAGGAAACTTTCTCCATTCTAAATAACCTTCTGGGCAATTTAAAGTTTCCATGGATGTTGAAGGTATTATGGAACCATCAATCCCAATAAGGAAGCTTTATTTTTAAGAGTGTTCCTCTCTATTAGATGCATCCCCAGCTGGAAAAAGTGATAGCAGCACGTCCATCTGTTCCAACCTACTGTATGTAAATGTTACAGAAATTAAATAAGAAAAGGTTAATGAAGTCTAACACAAATATCAAGTTATTGAGCTAATGTTAGGCAATACGGATTAAAGTTTGATGATGTTGGTATGGATTCCCAACAGCTGCTGTAAAGACTTTCTTGAACTGATAAATCCCCCGCAGCCACAGACAAAGTCATTGTATTGCTTTCCACGTTCCCATTCTTGGTCATATGTGTCAGTGAAATAAGACTAAACGCTCCCTGGGCTTCGATTCTCCCTCTGGAGATGAAGTGATAATGTTAATTTAAAGTTTTAAGACCCACTCTAAAAGGAGGCATTAAGAAATAAGCTAGATTGATTGAGGGAATAATTGGCAGCTTATTTCTTTGGCGGCAAAGGAAATTCTTTCTTGATGATTCCATTTGAAGCTGCAAAAACATCCCACTTTCACAAGCTTGAATTAGCAACAGCCATACGTATAGAATAACGGAAGGAAGCTTTTGGTTCTTGGCAGATCCATTGAGGTTGGTAAATCATCAGCATAAATAATTCACAAGCACAGCCTGTTTCTTTAATTCTAGAGGTCTATTGTCCTCATCTCAAATCACGCTGAAGTGAACACGGCCGAGCATCTGCAGCATCAGCAGGAAGTTGGTCTCTGGTTTCTTTGTGATGCCGATACCAGTTTGCTTCAGTTAATAAAAGGCACTTAATAACTGATGAGGGATCAGTGCTTCACTATATGTAATATGATAAAGATTGGAAAATAGTGAGAGAAAGCATATGGACTGCCACAAACTTCTCAACTTCTCATGACTTCTCAAACAGAGAAAAAATAAAAATAGAACTTTTCACTTTTCAACAGTTATTTAAGAAAAAGCCGGTTTCTGCCACTGAATGAATAAATAAAAAGGTAGGCTAATTGCAATTCTGACTTACAGCTCGCAATTCCAAATTTTTTCTCAGAATTGTGAATATAAACTTATAATTGCAAGTTATAAAGAATTGCATGAAATATTCACAATTCATTGTTATATAGTAACAATTGCGAGATATAAATTTGCAATTCTAAAAAAAAAAAAAAGTCAGAATTGCAAGATAACTTGCAAGTTTATATCTCACAATTCCGAGACAGAATTTAGCAAAAAGTCAGAATTTCGAGACATAAACCCACAATTAAATAATAACTGGCAATCACAAGTTTATAACTCACAATTCTGACTTTACATCTCACAATTCTGACTTTATGTCTCGCAGTTATGAGTTTATATCCCAAAATTCAGAAAAACGTCAGAATTGCAAGATGTAAACTCATAATTGTGAGAAAAAAGTCAGAATTGTGAGATCAGTCACAATAGCTAGCTATTTTTATGCACTGTTCTTATGCACATTTTATCACATCAGAAACGAGTGATGAAAACGCCAAATTTAAATCCCTTAGTTCGCCAAAAAATTTTACGATATCTTTTGGTGTTTTTTGAGTTGTTTTAGAAAAAGTTTTTTGCGATAGACATTTTCCACAGAAATATATTCTATAGGTATTTACTCTGTAATTGAGTTATTTTTTTTAATTGCTGAAAACATCCTTTTCCAGAGACGACTATAAATTCATAATTTGAAACAATGTGACTCTTTGAAAACACCACAAATCAGCCTGGCACAACATTGGCTCAACCAATGGCATGAGTTTGGAGGCGGGGCTCTCAGTTTGACCAACCAATGGCAGAAAGGGGGAGTGTTCAGGAAACCTGTTTAGAAACAGTCATTTTTTTTCTTCACCTTTAAGCAAACTATCATAAAAGGCAGTGGAACATAAACATTTGTGTAATAATGTGAGAAAGGGAACATTTCCAAAGTAACATGATCTTTTTGTCCAAGATCAAATGCACTCATTTGCCCCAGTCCAACTCCTCAGTGTATTTACTTTAAAAAAGTACTATCGTAAGATGATTTACAGTGAGCCACGAGGACTGTTGACAAGGCTAAATTAAATATGCTTTCCATAGGCAGATTCAAATGCACCTGGTTGAAGATGGCAGCATTGTTTACAGTATCAATGTGATCAGTTATGTTTGCTCATTGCTTGGCCTTAAAATCTGCTTTATATGCTGCAAGGAAATCCTTAACTATGTACATTTGTCCTGTACTAAAATACTTCCACATAATATTAATAAAAAAGGCCACTTAAGTGTACTTGTCTTTTAATCCATTGCACTAAAAGTTTTACTTTAAAGTACATTTTAAATCATTGTTTTAATAATCTTTTGTCATGTTTAATAGAAATACACTTAGTTTGATGTGTTGACTAATACTAAAAAACATGTAAAGTGCTATGGCATGTTATTTAAAAATATATTTAAGGTTAATATATTTTAAATGTACTTAACTTCATCATTACAAATGTGTATAATTATAATGTATGAAATAAATTTCAATACAAATCATATTAAAGTATATTTTAGTGTACAATAAATGCTTATCAGTACAATTGGCAGTAACCATATTTTAAAGACAATTGAAGTGATTATTAAATTGAAAAAAAATACAATGATGTATTTAAGTCCTACTTAAGTGGGTCAGAAAGCACTCAAAAGTTCAGCTAACTACATTTAATATAAATTTAAACAAATACATTTTTATTTAATTACAAATTAACATGCAATTAACTGTCTGAAAAAAATACATTCAGTTCACACTGAAGTATATTCTTTTAAAGTAAATTGTTTATGTACTATTCTTATCACAAGGGAATGCAGACTATATCTTTTTTAATATTCTAACTATTTAAAAGAAAATCAGATGGCACACATCAGCATTTAATATCTGCTTTTTCATGACTAATTACTAAATTACTAAAGGTTAGACATTAGAATTCACCCGTGCGTCCATAAAAACATAGAAAAACATGTCAGCAAATAGAAAAATCTCAGTTCAGTAAATAATATTCATCTCAACCATGCAAAACAAATGCGCATTTACCCCCTATAAATCAAAGCCAGTCTCCCAATATTAAAGCAGCAAAACAATCCTAGTTGGTTAACATTAGAGAATCGTCACTGGTTTTGGTTTTCATGGATGCAACCATTTGCAAAGTGTCACATTTAATTTCTCCCTAACATTAGGGTAAACAAGCACGGCGCTCATGGATCTGTTAAAAGGCGAGCCTCGCTTTAGGAGGGGAGGAGAGGCGTCTTGTTAAGGATCAATTTGTGTGGACAGCCGTACAAATGGCAGCGAGACACAAAGTTGTCTTTGGCATATGCCGCCGTGATTGATGGCTGCACACCTGCGCCGTAAATCCTCCTGACAATGCTGAGACGGATCTCCTGCATGCGTTTGCGCTCTCGCCCGCACCCACCCCGTCCCGTCTCCCCACAGCTTTCACATTCATTCTGTCTTTCCTTTTTTTTAAACAGATATCCAAAACACATCGCTCACCCCCTCTCTTTTATGTTGGGCATTGTAATGTGCAAACACACAGCCAACACATAAATATGCTTATCAGACACTTTATATGTAAATTCTCAGGGAGCAATGAGTGGCAGGGAGTTTATATTGTGAGGCTGTAACAAAAATTAAAAAGCGATCCTTAGGGAATACCAAATGTAGGCATTTCCGGAGTGGGAAAAACCTTGCATTTTCTTGCGATGATCTAATCTGGCAAAGACTGAAGCAGCCTGAAGTTTTTCAACCTAAAATTCACAGTGGAAGATTTGTGGAGGAACCATGTGTGTCTTAATCAAACATGATTTGTTCACATGTGCCATCTTTTGTTTTAATATAAGGAAGTTCTCGTTCCTCTCAGAAGAAGGGGAAAATTTCCACAGCACAGAAAACCAGAAGTTGGATAAAAAAAAGAACAGAAATGGAATAATGAACGAAAGATATTTTTGTGCATATGAGACGAATAAGAAACAATAAGTCTGTTTTATGCTGATAGGGGTGCAATTATGTTTTTGTGAACTGAAAAGTGCCATTTAAATCCCAATTCAATCTCTAAATTTGAATTAAGGTAGAAAAAAGAATACAGAACTAAGAAGAACTTGAAATTCAATTAAATTGATGCAACTAATGTGCAATTTCTTGAAATGAAAACATGAAAACAAACTTTCAGTATACAAAGCAAGTAAATTAAATAGCCTAAATAAATAAGCTAACTTTAAATGTTGGAAGTAAATAAATAAACAACAACAATAACAACTGAATAGACAAAATGAAATAAGCATATAAAACATGATACTCCTCCTGCTCAAATAATAATAATAATAATTAGTAGTAGTAGTAGTAAATCAATACAAATACATCTTAAAAAATAAGTAAAATATTTATCATGCTTAAAAAAGAACAATTACTTAAATCTGTTTAAATAATAACAATAATGCTAACAACTAAATAAAATAACAGTATTGAAATTTTGAATTACAGTTCCTTTTTCACAGTTCTCTTTTTGTCATTCAAACTTTATTTCCAGTGGGTTCAGTCTCCATTCCAACTTGTGAACTGAAAGGAAGTAAAATTCTTAAGTTCTATATTTTGGTCAACCCTGTTAAACCCTCATATTTATGTTCAGTGAAGCTTTCAGAGTGTGTGTGTGTGTGTGTGTGTGTGTGTGTGTGTGTGTGTGTGTGTGTGTGTGTGTGTGTGTGTGTGTGTGTGTGTGTGTGTGTGTGTGTGTGTGTGTGTGTGTGTGTAGGAGGGAGAGAGAAAGTGAGAAAGAGAGAGAGAGGGAGAGGGGGGTGGAGGAAGAGTCAGTGACAGAAATATTGAGACAGAGAGGCTGAAAAGAGGGGAAAAAAAGAAATCACCTGTTCAGAATTCACCTCAGCTTTGCGCGTCCCCAGACTATAACATGAGTTGACAGAAGAGGAATTTCCACAAGAATAACATCCAAACTTGACACACGATGGGGTGAATATTAGATTTAGCCTGTTGTGAGATGTTAGTGTCCTTATGATTTTTCTGCCGTAACAGATAGGTATAAATAATTACGCATCTTTTTCCCCTTAAATTGGCTCAATGGGGAGAAAAAAAGAAGAAATAAAAAGAAAACAATCAGTGAAAGACCTTCATGCTCCCAGCATCCATGAATACCACAGAACGACTCAAATTAGCATCGCTTTGTGGATATTTCAAGGTATTTTTTTTCTGGACAAATTATAATGCATTATTCAGATAAAATGGTTACTATTTGTTTTATGGAGGCATAGCATGCCTTATATTTCTAGCCTATAAAATATGTCATTAATGCTGTGCTTGTGGGAGCCCTTTATGCATTTTACAGCATAAATTCACAGTGCGAAAGGGCAGAAATCACACTAGTGACAGATGAAGGGCAGCTGTGGTGGCGAAGTCCCTTTATCAAATGATGCAAATGCCCAACTGTGGCTAAGGCACTTGATTAGGCACCAGGGGCCCAATCAGGGTTCTGGATCTTGCTCGCTCCCCAGGTGATTGGCTCATAAGAAATGCATGAAAAGGTACAGACACAGCATGTGGCAAGAGAGGTTGCACATTCTGGATGGTTCTGCATCTCAGCACCTACTGGTGGCACCTGGAGACTGCTGATGAAGCGAACAAACGGACAAAAAAAAGCAAGAGCAAACAAAACATAATGAAATCTGACTTTCATATTTTAGAGATGCACGCAAGCTTTGCATGACAATAAAAAAGCTGCAGTGTGCACAAGAAAACAACACACTTTAAAGAGTAGTTTTTTTTTTTTTAATCGCATTTTGAAAATATGTACAGCTACATAATTACATGGATTAAGAAAGAAATAATTACTTTTTAAAGTATCATATTGTGTTTAATTCATTATTGAATAATTCATATAAATAAATAAATGTTATATTCATTCATATAAATAAATAAACACATTTTTACTTATTAATTCAATTATCAAAATAAAGAAAATATTTTTATAAATATTAAAATTAAGATATTAATTCATCCATTAATGTAAATAAATATATACATTTTATATTTTTCATTAATTTTATAAATATTACTAAATAAAATGAATGAATAAAATGTAAAGATAACTGATTGATTTATTTAAACAAATACATTAATTTATTCATTCCTTTTTAAAATAAATAAATAAATAAATAAATAAATAATGTATTTTTATTAATTTATAATGTGTATATATATATATATATATATATATATATATATATATATATATATATATATATATATATATATATATTTATTTAAATGAAAATATAAATAAATATTTAAAAAAACAAATAAATGAATTAAATAAATAAATAATCTGCATTAGCTATGGCCTCTGATCACATTGAGTTTTAGTGTCCATGCAGAAAATAAATCCTCGCATCATTTTTTTTACCTCTATTCTCCCTGATTCCCCATCTTTTCTTGTCCTCTCTCATCCAAATACTTTATTAAAGGGATGGGATTTGTGATTAGCAGCACAGTTGGTCATATTTGCCCCTGAGCAGCTATTTCTAACCAAGCAAGAACAGCTCCTTTTTACTTGAATGGCACTTAAAATCTAAACAATTGTTTGTCAAATTACATTTCAATAACTTAAAAAGATTACATCTAAATAACTTTAAAAAAGATCAAATCTGACGACAATATCACACACGCATTCAGACTGGCCCAGTAAATGTGCAAACATGTTCTAATAATTGTTATAATTTCTCCCATTCATTTATGTACAAGCGGAGCATCTCTGCTTTAGAAAGTGTCTCCACTACTTTAATAATATACTTCAGAAAGATATAATTAAGTGTGAACTGAATATGTTTTCAGACACATAATTGCATGATAACTGCAATCAATAAAATTGTATTATAATTTACACAAAAGGCAATTAGCCACTTAAGTAGGACTTCAGTACATCTTTATATGTAATTTCATAATTATTTCTATTGTCTTTTTGAAATATGGTTATAGTGCTGCTGAATGTACTGACAAACATTTATGGTAAATTAAAATATACTTCATTGCTATTTCTACGGAATCTCATGTCATGTATTGTAATTACACCTTTTTAATGAGGATGTTTCAATTTAGCACATTTAAAATATATTTACTTGAATAAAATACTACAGTTAAAATTATAATCAAGTACTTTACATGTGCTTCACTTTATCAAAATAAGTGCCTTTATAACACAACAAAAGATTATTAAAACATAATGATTTAAAATGTACTTTAAAGTAAAATTTTAATTTAACATTACGGTTAAAAGTGTACTTAAGTGTGTTAAGAAAAAGTGTTTTAAGAGTGTCTTGAAGTGTGTTAAACAGTATTTATTTTAGTATTTTTGTATTTTTTGTTGGTATTTTTTTTATAAATAATACTTCTGTGTGACGTACACTACAAGTGCACATTTAATACAGTTAAGTGAACTTACTTCTCAGATTAGTAATAGTGATACTTCCCAGGCAAGGCAAACAAACAATAAAACAAGTACATTTGTACTTAATATACTAAAAATTATTCTTTAGTACTTCTTGAGATAATCTTAAGAACATCAAAGTGTACTCAAATGTGTTATTTTGAGACACCATGAATTTAAACTAAAATGTGCTTTTAACGCTCTTTTCTGTATTAAAAAAAAATGTATTTAGTTACCACTTGTAGTACACTTGAACCCTTGATCTAGTGTATAAAAGAAGTGGTGTACTTCACGTACTACAAGAAGTACTTAAGATTTTTTTTTTTGTATATTAAGTACAAAATTAGTGCATGAAAATAGAACACTTTAAGTACAGTACGAAAGTGCTCTTTTTTATTTATTAATTTTTTTTTTGCCTGGTTTGCCCGATCAAACACCACTAATAAACCAGGAATGCCTGTGACAGGTTGCTCTCACACAAACGCCTGCATTTTGTATTTTTGCCAGGTTCTTTGCATTTTAAATAGAGTGTGGAAATACAGATGGAAAGCTCCATTTTCATAATCAGCCCAATGATCAGCAATCACAGGCGGTGGAACCAAAGTCAAGTTGTCCTAACAGATGATGTGCTGCCGTAAACAGTGAATCTCTCTTTTTACACAGTTAAAGAGTGAGCTTATTGATTTCCGATGGGCCAGCCATCACAATGAGCCCTGGGTAAGGTGACCAGTGCCTCTCTTCCCATTGTCTCTCACGCTCTATAGACTGTGGCTGTCCTCGGTCAGGTACAGTACATACAGGACGAGGTGTTCCCATGAAAGTGCCACTGCAGCATTTTGAGAGGCGGTCTTCTTCATTAGCTAATGTGGCGATACAGGATCAGCGATTAAACCTTAAACAGGTTACCTGGAGAGCTGCTGGATGGGGGTCGTATTTAATGGGTAAAAAGACAAATGAATGTCATGGCGATAAGCTTTTTTCACCAGCACTATGACAAACATTTATAACTTACACTCTAGAATAGACTCAAAAATATAATTAAGCCTAAATGTAAGACTATATATTTGAATTGCAATAAAATTTCGATCCATTTGGATTATACACCACTAGGGATATGCCGGTATCAAATTTTCCTGTTGCGATTAATTGATAATGCTTTTGTCACGGTATACGGTATTATCACAGTATTGAAATTTAGTTTCAAAAAAGTGGTCATAATACAGTATAACAGGTTAAATAACTTTTTTCTTATATAAAAAAAAATAACTGAACATTTAAATACAATAAAGCAATACAGAAAAAAATATATATAAAGTTAAAAGTTTTACACATTAAAGTGCAAAAGAACTATAAAGACCAATAGGATATCACTTTACAATAAGACCACATTAGTTAACCTTAGTTAATGCATTAACATTCAAGGCAAGGCAAGTTTATTTATATAGCACATTTTGTACACAATGGTAATTCAAAAGTGCTTTACATAAAAGAAAGTAAAAAAAATCATGAAGAATAATAACCACAAAAAAAAAAACTAATTTAAGATTAAACTAATTAAAGCAATTTAGAACTTTGAAAATTATTTAAAAATTGACTTAAAAAGAATTTAAGACAGTTTAAAAATAGAAAATGATTTTACATAAAATACAGTGCAATACATAAAATATAGTGTAATCAGTTTGTACATCGCATAGTGCTCATTCAATAAATGCACAGCTAAAAAATGAGCAATAGCTACATTTGCTATAGAAGTTATTAATCTTTGTTAAAAAAATATGTCTTAGTTCATGTTAGCTCATTAAATAACACAGATGCAACTTTCAATTTTAACAATGTGTTATTAAAATATTGGAATACCTCAGATTAATGAATGTTCAGAAGAATTTTTCATTGGCAGTTTGTTAACTAAAGAAGCCCTAATGTAAAGTGTGAATGAACAATAAAGAATCAAAAAACACTTTCAACCAATATCTAGGGCATGTTGTAGTCCAGATTAAAAAAAAAAAAGTTTGAAAATAAATATAAGCCTATTAAGTGTAAATATTTAAATATTTGGCTCTGTGATGAACACCATAGCAAATCCACAAATCTGAATGGCTATTTAAAATTATTTAAATGTGGTTTAGAAAGTAGCATCTGATTTATTTATGGGGTTTACAGAATGAGGGCTGCATTTTAGCGCCATCTGCTGTCAGAGAGTAAATGTGCTTTCATTCAGCGTGTCTCTCACGTGTTCCTCCATGTGCTTCTCTTACATGCTTGTTTACATCAGAGCGCAGGCTTCTTTCAAGCAGCATACAGCGGTGTTGTGCATTTGAGCAGTTGATGGGAAAAATATTCTTAAAATGCATTCCAAATTCTGAATAATTTGTAATATATAATTATTCACGGTATTTAGAAGTGCCCACGATAACAATATCGTGCATATTCATTACCCCGATATATCGCATTACCGAATACCGGCACAAGTCTATACACCACATAAATGTGATGCATATTTGTCAGTCATAAAGTACATAAATTAAACCAGTAAGAAACAGGTATGATTTCTAGACTAAAAAAAAAATCCAAATAATAATAATTAATGAATAAACTATTAAAAATAAATAAACGGTGCATTATTAACTATTTGCATCTATTTAAAATGCATTGGTTTAAATTAATTAGAATCAGCATAAACCGGTTCTTTGTTAAAAACAATTACATTTACTCAGTTAAAAAATTTTAATGATTAAAATATGAAAAAAGTTAGTTAAAATTAAAATATTTGTGATAATAAATAGTTCAAACCTGGCTATTATGTATGTATCTAATGCTTGTGTTGTGCTGAAAATGCTGTACCTCAGTTTTTGAGTAAAAAAGCATTATTTGTGGATAATTTTGGCATTATTTATTGCATGAGCTTAAACCAATGAGACCTACATTCAAACAGTTTAAATAAAAAACAGTGCTAACTGAAAGAAAACAAGCTGATAAAAAGAAAATATAGCATTACAAGAAATGTATAAGCAATTTTTGTAGGCCAGAAGTAAGTGAGGGGGAACAATAAAGTATGTATGTATTCATTTGTTTATAAAAAAAAGTTTTTAACGGATATGAGACATAACATGAGACTTAAAACACACTGAGTTCATTCTTACAGAAATTACCTTACCTGTTTTTTACATGTTTGCCTAAAAGTATGCATCACATTATTAGCTTATGTTAAACTGTCTAATCCAAAGAGATATATCCAATTCAAATACGTATATCTTAAATTTAGGCCTAAATATATTTTAAATGAGTTCTTAATTTAAAAGATATTTAGGCCTAAATTTAAGATAGGCCTAAATCTTACAGCTGGTCTATAATGTTAAACTGACTAGTGAGACAACCGTTCTGCCACAGCTAAAGCAACAAAGAATAAAGAAACAAACACACACAAGGATGTCAGCAACTGAATACCAACAAATAAAACACTGTAGACAGACACACAGCCTCTCGCCATAAATAAACTTGCTGGATTTGGGGATATTATTCATGCCCATATGTGCAAAATAGCAGCGTGCCACCCATTTCAATAACAAATGCCCTCAGTAACAAATGTGATCCCTGCAAGCTGAAGCATTTGTTCAGGCATTCCAGCATTAATGGCTTTCCATTAAGACAGACTGGCAGCAAGGCATTCTGAAGATTTTAACTTAAAACTGTCTCTCTGTAAACTGTCAGTGTCTTCAGAAAGCGTGCTTGAATTGCTAGTGTTAAAAATAATTTGCAATTTACATGGTCGTGAGGAGCTGCTGTTAGAAGAACCAGCGTCTCTGTGAAACACCAGGCCTGAACAGAAGTGTCAGATTTTAAGTTTTATATGCAAAAACAAAAATATATCTTTGAAAATCAATTGCACGGTTACAAAATTCTGCTTCACATATCTTCAGATCATGTGATCGGCTTTGATTGTTTCTGACCACCTCTCCTTCACAAGCTTATTGCACCACAGATCGAAGAACATGAAGTATGCATAACTAAGTAAACTAGGAGGAGGCTGAAAATTAAAAGTGCTTAATTGTACTGTATGTGCACTTGCACCACAGTGTATATATATATAAATATATTTATTTTATTTTATTTTTATTTTTTTTAAACTGTACTTGCAGATAATAACATTTCTGAAATAAAAAAGGCCATTTTAGTGCCTTAAAGAGAAACTTTCATGACTATGTTTCTTAACACTTTTTAAAAAGTGCTCTGTTATTATCAAATTACAAGTTTTACTTTAAATTACATTTTAAATCATGTTTCAATAAACGTTTGTTGTGCCTTAAAGAAGTACACTTATTTTGATGTGTTGACTAACATACTAAAGCACAAGTAAAGTACTGTGCTATTCAGTATTACTTTCAATGCTGATATATTTTAATTAACTAAATTTCCAATTATTTTTATAAGTGTCTAATTACAAATACATTTAAATGCATGACATATACGGTATAAGATTCATTAGAAATGCCATTTTATTATATTACGTAACCTAGTATATTTTACTTTACCATAAATGTTTGTCAGTACATTCATCAATAACCTTAAACCATATTTTAGACAATAAGAGTAATTATAAAATTTAATTGCATAAATATGTACTTAAGTCCAACCTAAGTGGGTTAAAAGAGCTGAGCTAATTGAATGTAATATAAATTTAAACTACATTTAATTTAATTGCAATTAAGATGCAATAACGGTAAGTGTCTGAAAACATTAAAAGAATATATTTAAGTGTAAACTGAATGTAAAGTATATAATTTGCATAAGTACTAATGTTTTTGAAAGTATGCTAAAGTATATGACAAATGTATATGACATTGCTACCATGATCATTGTGTTGAAAAGTACGTACTTCTAATAATTTCAATGTCTGCAATATAAAATAAACATATTGCATGGTTACAAAGACCATTAATGAAAATTCTGTCATCATTTACTCATCCTCATGTCGTTACAAACCTGCATGAGTTTCTTTGCAAGATATTCTGAAGAATGTTGGTAACCAAACAGTTGCTGATAGCCACTTATTTTCATTGTATTTGTTTTTCCATTCTACAGAAGTCAATGGCTACCGTCAGCTGTTTGGTTACCAACATTCAAAAATATGTGTTCAACAGAAGAAAGAAACTCATACAGGTTTGGACCAAATGGAGGGTGAGTAAATGATGAAAGAATTTTCATTTTTTCATGAACTATCCCTTTAAATCCAAAAGTCATTTATCCAGTCCCTCTATCTGGGTCAGTGGCAGCATGAGCAATGGTGTAAAAACAAATCAGATTTTTTCAGTTTCATACAGATCTGACTGTACATGTCAAAGAATGAACGATAACTAGAGTACTTTTCAATGTCATTTTTCAACTTTCGATTACATTCCCCCCAGAAAATAAGCATCAATTGTCTCTAAATCTCACTTAAATTTATTCAATGTTGTGTCTTAACAGTGCCTTAGTAGCTGGTCTGAAATCGGTCTGCTTCAAACATCCCTACACATAAAACAAACCGTACTCCCTGATCTGCTCAAGCGCTCGTCTGAAATCAGTCACATTCAAGCTCACTCGGTTAAACAGGCCTCTAGTCTTGCCTTCGACAGCTTGCCGTGACTTTTACTATTGGCCTCTAGGGCTGGCGAGTGCCATAAACCGTCTTATTACACTCAGATTATATTAATTTGCCTTTGCCACTGCGTTTATTTGCAGTATAACAACATGCAAAGCAGCAGCTGCCTTGTCTGAATGGCGCGCTCCGCTCCACATTGTTTTTAGCCATGACGTTCATTTAGAAACGTGTGAAAAGCCAATCATGAGAACCAATTTGCTGTTTTGACTTAAAGGCATGCTATCCATCTTACAGTCGCCTGGTTTTCCATGCAATAGAGTTAATGGAGAAGGACAGTGTGCTTTTAATGGGAGGACTGAGAGGAAGTGACGTGGAATAACTTTAGAAGACCCTTTTTCCCTGCAGGTTTTTCTGGCTCAATTAGCAGACTCTCTTTCTGCTGAAGGGGGATTCAGCATGTGACAGAGAGCGAGAGAGAGAGAGAGAGAGAGAGAGCACAGAACGGGTCGAGTGTCCTGTGTGTTTGTGTGTGTCCCGACGGCCCGCAGCATTACCCAGTCTTATGGATCGGAGCCCCACAGAGCCGGACTTAACAAGCCTGGACTGCAGCAATACTTGCTGATCTGCTGAATCCCACTGATGTTAATTGATGGGCTAAGTTAGAAGAAAGAATAAATAAAGGCAGTCGGACAGTAGCTGCAGGTCTCTGACTCACTCAATGGGTAACTGAGCAGATGTACTGTAGTAAAAAGCACTGAATGTTCAGAATATATTCTTTTGTGAAGCAACATAAAATAATAAGCAAACTATTCATTCAACAGATGCATGCAGCCAAAACTTTCAATTCAATAAATCTGATGCCACACTCCAATAACCATTGATTAATTCATGGAAAATATTAAATATTACAACACATTGCTTTATTTCTGTATAAAACAGCAGTTGCAGTTCTGTCTTTTAAAGGGGCATGTGATGAGCGTCTCAATAGCAACAAGAGGAAAAATGTTGGGAGCAAAAACATGCAAGGGAGAAAGCAAACAGATGAAAGTGCTGGAGCAGCAGAACTGAAGGCCTAAATCTATTTAATCACAAAATAAGGACAGTTCAAGAAGTGGCAGTGTAATATTCCCTGCATAAAAATCTTCCCAACCTCTCGCAATGACCTGCAGCTGCTCTACCGGCTGCTGCCTTATAACAGAATACATCTATGTGGCAAAGAAGCTTGAAAGCACCGAAAAATGATTTCATCTATCTGCTGCAGATTGGCCTTGGAAATTAATATACCCATGCCGGGCAGACCTGACCAGGCTTGCCACCAAAACAAGAGCCTGCGGAGTCATTACAGGTAATAAATAAATAAATGGAAATGAAAGAGGAATGGGAGGTAATTGCAAGGGAGACTGAGATAGGAGCGTATAAGCGATTCGCTCGCAGGTATGTGTGTGTGTGTGTGTGCGTGTGTGTGTGTCCAGTCCACAGTGAGGCAGTACAGACACAAACTCTCACTCACACACACACAAACACACCCTGAACTTACACAGAGCAATTAAGGTGCTGTTGAGATGATACTCTTTGTGCTTCACAGATGTAAAACACTGGTTCTAAGAGCCGATTATCAGCTTTAGAGAAAGCAATCATCAAACACATGTTCTCTGTACCGACAACACAAATTGACACCAGTATCTTTGAGCTCACATAATGCTGCTGCTTTCCTCTTCTAACAAGCCCCGATAATCTGAAGAACCATCAAACTTACTGACCTGAAGGTGAGAAACTTATGGAAGAAAAATAATATCACTTTGAAACATAAAAGCATGTTGAATAGCATTAACTGAAAAAATAATGCATTGCAGTAACAGTGTTTGCTTTTTAATGTCTTGTATTTTCAGGGCTTGCATTGTTAGGTCCTGAAATGTAACAAGTAGTACAAGTTGTACAGTGTTAAACAACTTCTTAATCTTTAATATAAAAACAACAACATATCTACAAATATAGTTTGGGAACAGCAAGTTTTTGAAAGAAGTATCTTCTGTTCATCATCAAGGCTTCCTTTATTTGATCAAAAATACAGAAAAGACAGTAATATTGTGAAATATTATTACAATTTAAAATAAGTTTTCTATTTTAATATACTTAAAAATATAATTTATTCATGTGATGCAAAGCATGTCTTGACTATCATTTTTTTTTATATAAATTTAACACATCCTTGCTGAATAAAAGTATTAATTTCTTTCAAAAGAGTTTCTATTTTTAATAAATGCTGTTCTTTAACTTTTTATTCACCAAAGAATCTTGAAAAAAGTATCAGGATCCAAACAAATATAAAAAAAAAAATAATAATAATAATAATAATTACAACATTGATATAATAAGTCAGCATATTAGAATGATTTCTGAAGGATCATGTGACACTGGAGACTGGAGTAATGATGCTGAAAATACAGCTTTGATCACAGCAATAAATGACATTTTAAAACATATATTCACATAGAAAACAGCTATTTTAAATTGTAATAATATTTCACAATATACCGTATTTTTGGTCACATAAATGCAGCCTTGCAGAAGAGCAGAAGAGACTATATATTCAAGCACTTGTGGATGGACTGAAAGAGAATAATTCACTGGTCTGTTATTTCTGTGCTCTTATTGTGTCTCCAGACCATTTGCTATGTGCTCAGACTGTCATGCTACACACACCAAACAATTCAGACAGACACAAAAAGATGTCTAACAGGTCAGCAGTGAACATGCCGCAGCTCTTTTGAGGAGTCTGATTAGACAGGCATTCATGCATGGCACGGCAATATGGCACAAAGAAAAGCCACTACAATGAGATGATTTCAGCCGTTAGACACTTTGGTTAGACACCTGTGGACCTCTATTTGACAACATGATCTGATAATGAGAGATACTGAGCGGCTTATTACGAACACTTCAATAGCAAAGAATACTGTGTTATAATATCAAAGTAATATGAACATAAAGAGCATTTTTCAGACTTTGTAGTCGTTCTAACTGCTGGTAAGATGTCTAATTCTGTTGAATTGAAAGAGTGCTCAGTGTGGGTCAGGGATGTTCTTTACTTCACAAAATGAGAGAAAGTTAGATACTCTCTTCATCGATCCAGCAGTATGTTTGTCAAGCACACGTCCAAACTCTCCAGCTTGATCCTCCCCACCCTTGATGTACTTTCCAATTCTGTATTGCTTGGTGAAGGTATTGTAGGATTGTGTTTATGTGAGATACTGTATTCAGAATGTATTTCTTTCCTTTTCTCTTTTTGTGTTTATGTATTTTTTAAAACTTCAGTGTATTTGCTCACTATCACTGTTATTTTTTCTCTGTTGTCTCTGCTTTTTTCATTCTACCTTTGTAATGTTTCTTTAAAATGTATAAATAAATTATTTTAAAAAAGAAAAAGGAAAAAAAAAACAAATATGCAGCATTCCATTTAGGGATACTTCAATTCTACACTGTAAAAATAAATCTTGTTTTGAAGAATAAAATGTATATTTTATGAGAAAACACTATTTCAGTCTTTCTACTTAAACATGCTTAATTCAGTGTTACTTGCTTTTTCTTCTAATTATTTGCGAAATTTGCTAGTAGTTAAAATTGTTTCAAAACCAATTTTTGTACAGTGTATTTTCTTGGTGCTGTTAATTGATATGAATGATAAATGTAAGGTATACTTTATTTATTATAAACTAAAATTGTTAAATTATACATCGTCAAATTTTACCTTTAAATCCATACTGTAATCTTTTTTCAAAGTCGTAAATAACACAAAGATTATTTCCATCTTTCTACTTTCCATCTTTTATTTCACATTTAATTCAGTGCATTGCTTGTCGTTTCTTTGTAATCATTTGATAAATTAATTGGCAATTTCTGAGAGAAAACTGTTTCAAAGTAAATGCTTTGTTTTTATAAAATAAAAAAATAAAAATCATTTAATTAAAAATATCCCATATTCCCAAATAAACCAACAAAAATAGAACAAAAGAGGAAGGACCGGTGCATTTCTGCAAGCTAGTTGAATCTAAATTATTTTTAATTATTATTATTGGTTTGTTCACATGTACTCTCACACAATGAATAGCAAGATGAAAGCTAAACAAAGTATTCATGAGGCCTGCCATTGTTTCCACTTCTTGAAAGACTGTCAAGCCACGTGCAAGGCACTTGTTTGATCAGTGGAGACAAACCGAACATGCAGTTTTTAAGAGCACAGAACGCCTGACAACTGTTTGCGTGTGGAATTTCTAAGGCGCATGTGAAAAGTACAATTAAAATTTCAGCACCTTGGACAGCAGCCTCATGAGACGCTCCAGCGGAGGCAGCCTTGAAAATGCTTTACCCACTAACAAAACCTGAGCTTCCCCAGAGAATACAGCACACTTCATAAATGAACCTGTCGTCCCTCCTGTGGACTGCAAGGCGGATGTGTGTGCCGCAAGCACAGGAAGTCCAACTTTAACTAGTGAACATCTCTGAGAGAAATTCCCAGCATTGCTCCACATCTCTCTCTCTCTCTCTCAGCCCAGGCCCAGCATGCCACGCACAGCTGACTGAATAATGTAGAGGCTTTACCCACTGCTCAGGCATGAGTGGATAATCTGGCCACAAGGACACAGTGTGTCAACATTGCACTTATTTTTATTTATTTATTTCTCTAGTCCATCCAAGACAGGAGGAAAAAGGCAGCAGAAGGCAAAAGCGCACTTTCTCACACTCTAAAGTATTTTCTTTCTTTAGCTCGTCCACCTCTTTTCAGTGAAAAAAGCATTTTTTGGGAAGCTTTCAGCCCATTGGGTCCCAGCGGCGGATTGCATGCACGTGGACAGTGAAGGAGCTCAGTGCATTAGCAGCATAATCGGCTCTGGAAGTTCTGGAAATGAGGAGCATCTCTGGTTTTTAATTACCTTTCTAAATTTAGGGCTGAACACCAATTAAACAGTGAATCCTTTGGGGGTTATTGATGGCGCAATCATATGGCATGTTAAAATTTGACTTTTTTAACACTAGCGATGTGATTCAGAGCACTGCCTATTAGTAGTTCAAGATTAATTTGCATAAACACAATCTTTTGTCTACATTTTTAGCAAAAGGGGAAATTCAATGTTATTGAGACTAAAAAGAACACAATTATTATCCACAATATTTTCTTGTTTTTCACAGTTCTGATTTTAACAGAAAGGACAGGAAAAGGCAGTTAATTCATAGCTGTGATGTCATAAAGGAGCATTCAACTGGAGGGCAAAAGAAAGCCCGTTGGTTATTTTTACTAACTACTAATGTACTAAGACAGTGATATTAAAGGAATAGTTCACCCAAAAAATGAAAATGTGCTGAACATTTATTCACCCTCAGGCCACCCAAGATGTAGATGAGTTTGTTTCTTCATCAAAACAGATTTGCTTGTAAGATTTTGCTTGTAAAAAGTGATTTTTCTTGATTCAGAAAAGACAACTTTTGTCACTGGAGAAAGCAATGTTACGAGAGGACTTTAGGAAGTTTAAAATTTAATAGCGATGAATTTGTTTCTAACAAATATGCAGCTTGTCGCTTCACAAGACATTTATTGATAAACTTGCATCATGTGGATTACTTGTGGTGTTTTTATCAGCTGTTTGGACTGTCCTTCTGACGGCACCCATTCAGAGGATCCATTAGTAAGCAAGTGATGTAACGCTACATTTCTCCAAATCTATTAAAGAAACAAACTCATCTACATCTTGGATGGCCTGAGGGTGAGTACAAGTTTAGCACATTTTCATTTTTGGGTGAACTATCCCAACAAAAAAAAGACCATCACTTGCCTGACTAAATGTTTTACACTAATCCTTCCACAATGAACTCCACAAAGAGTTTAAGGTTTACTCAAAAAGTGTGAAACTACAAAGACAATAAAATATATAAACATGAATTTCACATAAGTTACAAGACAAGCAAATCATCAGATAAATTATCATTCTCAAATACACAAGGTAAAGAACAACGATGAATTTATAAATCAACAGCACAGATAAAAATACTTTGAGATATGAGTAGAAAAATTACAAAAATGCATGAGTCAAGCTACATTAATACAGAACTGCCACCACATTCACTTATTGCACACAAAATAAATTATTTGGAATAATGACACAACATAATCAAAGAGAAACACTTACAGATATCGCATTTCAAAGGGCTTTGAAAGATAAGATTGAGCTGTATGTCCAAAACCACATGGAGCACCTTGCCCCACTGCAGACCTGGACAGTTATGGCCTACTTCCTCTTTAAACAGGAAACTATGGGGAAGCTAAGAGGAAGCTCAATTCATGCCCCAAATGAAATATCAGAATAAAAGCTACTGAAACTTTAAAGTACAGCACAAGACCAAAATCAGCATCCACTTTACTGATGATGCATACTGATGATACCCAGACTACGAACACAATGCACTATATGGCACGCTAAGTGTTTTCCCATAGAAAGCCATTATAAAGAAAATGCTTAATGTAGCTTAATGCATTAATACAGTGGAAGAACCAAATTCAGTGAACAGCTTATTAATAAAACATATGTACAGGCGAGGAGATGAACCCAGAATATGAAGGCAACACACAAAGTTCCACGTTAAGCATCTTCACATAGAAAACCAGTATAAAGAAAATGCTTCACGTGCGAGTTGCATTCATATTCAGAGCTCATCTGCTTGCCTGTATACAGTATATTATGCATCATCAATCAGGTGTATACTGAATTTGATCCTTTAATAGCACTGTTTTAGTACATTCCGCAACGTTAAGCGTTTTACAATGTACTGCGCCAGTCACGTGACTGAAAACTACAAAAACTGAAGCTTTTGAAAGAAAAACGATCTGTCTAGCTCTTAACTTCACAACATTCAGGTGAGTAGCTTATTTCCCAAGTGCTTAAATACACAAACATCAAATGAATGCCTTCATCCACCCACTACATTCCAGTATAAGTTGTCTTAAGTAAGGCCTTTGCTCTATGAAATCGCACAATCCAATACTCCTGTATGTCAGGTGCCTTTTCCAACCAACAGACTCATACATCATTTAAACTTTGCCCAGCACATGTCTCAACTGATATGTGTCAAATGCAATTTCATTTCAAATATCTCTAGAGCACTGATGTCAAAGTGAGTCTGACACACAGATCCATACCTTACATCTCTGTAGATTTGTACCAAAATCACATTTCACTTTGAATTGCTTCAAAACAGGACGATGAAGCTCTTTGCTTTTATTTCATAGTTGTGATTGCTGCTATGGATTTTCCTATTCGGTCAATTGTGTTCATTATTGATATCAAGGACATGAAGGGGGTTTGATCTCCAAGTAACCTCATCGAGGCAGTCACATTGTGAATTGAAAGCGAACTGCATCAGTCAGATTGATAAAACAAGCAGTGGTCCAGCACACGATGTGACTGTGGTCACCCTTCACTCATTTCTGCTGCTTGAGAACTATATTAAAAAGTAATAAAACTTGGGTTCAGTACGATGAATGGAAATTCTGTCATCAGTTACTCGTATCGTTCCAAACCCATAAGACTTTCGTTCATCTTCGAAATACAAAAGAAAATATTTTTAATTAAGCCTGAGAGATTTCTGTCCATCTTTGCACCGAAGCTTTGTGCTATGAAATGTGCTTGCTTGACATGCAAGAACAAACTTCATTGGCTTGTGCATCTAGCAAATGCATCTTAGCTTCCGTTTACCATATTTGATGTGCTGTGTTGTGTGTTCATTGATCAAAGTTTATACATGGAGAAAAAAAAAAAAAAACTTTTTGTGTAAAGTTATATCAAGTTTTACTTGACAACATCAAAGAACCTTTTTAGCTCAAAAAGAACAGATGTATTAACAGAATAATTAATGGAAGTGCTTTTATCAAATTTATATTTAACTCATGACACATGATATGCCTTTAAAATAGGCTCTAATGACAGGATTTGTTGCATGATGCTGAAAAATAATAATAATAATAATTTTAAGGCCAAAATTTTGGTTAAAGCATAGTGTAATTAAATAGTGCCAAACTTTTTTTGCTCATATTTCTGTTAACTCTTCTGCAGAAATGTCTATTAATTGATACATAAAGTTGTATAAACCTTCAGTTATTCTACCTAACCTAACTTCTAATTCATCATCAGCAATGTCATTTAAGATTTGTTGGGAGTTTTTTGGCTGGTTGTCCTCGTCAGATAATTATGAATGCGCGCAGGCAACCGGAAGGAGGCAAGATTATATTCTTCTGCTATTTCAGTCAAAGGACTAGATCCATGTAAACAAGGAAGTTACATCATCCTCCCTCACGGACACTGTGCAAAAGTTACCTGCACGGTTTACTGGCTTTATCTGCTTTTTGTAATCATGAAAAGGAAGCAATATCTAAATATTGGATACAAAACTTTATACAGACAAGATAAGTGTGCAATTTAACACACTAGGCACATGTTGTCAGCATGTGTAAAACCTAATATTTAGGTCGTGGACAATGTATTGTAACGTTAATTTATTGGCTGTGATTACATCTATTATGTAGGCCTACTTTACTGTAACCGTGTTTCAAGTTGAAATTATTTTCTGTGGTAACATTAGCCCACAAGTTCCGTGTATTGAGCTTGAATTTACTGAACCTAAAAATCGTGCAAATTAATCCATGAGTAGACTGGTCTAAAGTTTTGGTGACGGGAGAGTTACAGTACTTTTCAGCACTGCACACATCTTCTGTCTTCTGGTCTGTATTTCCACATCATGAAGGTAACATCTTATGAATTTATGAGCCGCTCCTTTTAAAATCTACCCATGCTACAGAGATTTATAATGGCATCCACTTCAAACATTACAATGCTCATGACAACTTGCGTTAACTCCACAAAAGTAAACCCACTTTGTTAATTACTCGTTGACAGCAATGCCACAGAAATATACAGAGCTACTGCAAAAACAGAAGTTCAAAGACAACATACAGATGGCTGAAATAGTTCACCTACATCATTTTCATTAAAACTATCATTATAAACTATCTATATTACATAAAGAACGTTTCAATAGCATTTTCGACAACCTTCAGTAAAAGCATGGCAAATATTTACGATCAGTTTGAAGGCCTTGTGAGGTAACGTTAAAGGGATAGTTCACCCAAAAATAAAAGTGATGTCATTAATTACTCACCCTCATGTCGTACCAAACCTGTAAAACCTTCGTTCATCTTCGGAACACAAATTAATTTATTTTTGATGAATTCCGAGAGCTTTCTGAGCCTCCATAGACAGCAAGGATATTGCCATGATCAAGTTCCAGAAACGTAGCCAGGACATTGTTAAAATAATCCATGTGACATCATCGGTTCAACCGTACTTTTTGGAAGCTACGAGAATATTTTTTGTGCGCAAAGGAAACAGTAATAACACTTTATATAAAGATAACGACACGCGTGGTGCTGCTGACACGGAATAGTATCCATTGTTTACTTTCAGTGAATACTCTCCAAAATGCCTCTATAGGTTGACGCGGAGAGACGAATTGTTGAATAAAAGTCGTTAATTTTGTTTTCTCTGTGCACAAAAAGTATTTTCATAGCTTTGAAAAATTATGGTTGAACCCCTGATGTCACGTGGATTATTCGATGTCCTTGCTACGTTTCTGAGCCTTGATCGCGGTAGGGCCCTTCCTGTCTATGAAGGGTCAGAGAGCTCTCGGATTTCATCAAAAATATAATTTGTGTTCCGAAGATTAACGAATGTGTTACGGGTTTGGAACAACATGAGGGTGAGTAATTAATGACAGAATTTTCATTTCTGGTTGAACTATCCCTTTAACGTAAGCATAGCAACAGTGGCGCTTATTTATACTTTTACTATTTATATTAAACATTACATCCCACAAAATAAAAAATAATGTCATTATTAGCCACTTCATTATAGGTTCACATAACTAACTAACTAACTAACTAACTAACTAATAAATAAATAAATAAACTTTTAAAAGTAGGCTACTGAAGATAGGGGCGCCAAAACGCACTGGGCGGCAAATCCTAACGGACAAATCACCTCAAGAAACTAGCCAACACACATTTAAAACACTGAAAGTCGCTGTACAGTACGCAATCTGAAAAATGAGAGCTAAAAGGCTTATAAAAGCAATAGCAGGGCAGATAAGGAGGCATGCCGAGGTGTGACTCTTACCTGCTCAGATGAATCCTCGCAGGTGAAGTTGAGCAGACAGGAGGAGAAAAGCTCGTCATCCGAAAGCCCATAACCGTCCATCGTCTCCGTGTCTCCTCTTGAATATTTCTGACGAGAAAACCTCTGTTTCTTCCCCGTGATGAGTCTCAGCCGGCTCGGTTTGGTTCTCCGTCGTCCTTGGGTTTAACGAACGGCTCGTGAGCGCGGCAGCTCCGCTCCGTCACGTGCGCGCCGTCGCTTCCAAAAAAATCAGGATCTCTCCAACGGCACAGGGACGTTCAATCCTGTTTACATCTTCTTGCTTATAATGCCTTTAGTGTCAAATATATGAGTAACGGGGCTGTCTGGGTCAGACAGGGATGTTTAGAATTAAACTGCATGGAAGAAAAAAGTAATATGACTCATGTTTACAGTTAATTAGCCTCAATCACCTAATGAGGCCTGAGCTGTTGCACTCATCAGGATGGATAGCAAACTGTCTTGGAAATATCTGTGGATTTCTTTACATGAATAATAAATACAATTTTCATTCTGGACTCATTAGGTCTTTATAGATTATTATTGTAGACAGACAGTCCATCAGTTTCATTTTTGGTTTAGATGTTAATGTTTATATTAGTAGTCCATATATGTTTTCCATAAGAAACCTTTAAGTGTTTACTCTGTTTACCTTTACTGAATGGAAATTATTTTCTGAGGTCCCAGGTGAAAAAAAAAAAAGTACACTTCCATAATATAGGCTACTTACAGTGCTCTATTTTTGTGCACTAATTTTGTACTAAAAATGATTCTTTAGTACTTCTTTCATCTAGGGTAACATCCCACAAATTCTGTCAGTTGAGTATGAATCGAACCCAAAATTGTGTTTGACTTTGATGAGATTAATATTTTCACTTCGGACTCATTCATGGACTTATTTAATATGATGGTTGCGGGGAAGCCATGGCCTAGTGGTTAGAGAGTTTGACTCCTAACCCTAAGGTTGTGGGTTCGAGTGTCGGGGCCGGCAATACCACGACTGAAGTGCCCTTGAGCAAGGCACCGAACCCCCAACTGCTCCCCGGGCGCCGCAGCATAAATGCCCACTTCTCTGGGTGTGTGTTCACAGTGTGTGTGTGTGTGTTCACTGCTGTGTGTGTGCACTTTGGATGGGTTAAGTGCAGAGCACGAATCCTGAGTATGTGTCACCATACTTGGCTGTATATCACTTCACTTTTTTTTTTACTTTGATGTGCTCAAATTATTTTTATGAATTAAACAATAAATAAATAAAAGATATGGTTTGTATAATACTGATTATAGGCATACATCCATCATCCATACCGCTTATACTACTTGGTCGTGGGTGTGATGGATGATTACTGACACACAGCAGGTTATTGATATCGGAATGTTAGGATAATGTTTGAATAACATTCTGCAAACCAAAAACTAACATTCTATTTCCATTTAAAAAAACTGGCTAACCAAAAACAAACCTTAAAATAACATTCTGGAAACCAAAAACTCTTACCTGGGTAGGTCCTTATAGATTATAAAAGTGCAAAGTCAAAACATAATTTAGATTGTGAGTAGTATTTAGAGTCCACGTATATTTTCCATATGGGTTTGGGAATTGAGAAGCTGAAGATTGATTGTTGAATATAAAGGGATAGTTCACCTAAAAATGAAATTTCTGTCATCGTTTACTCATCCTCATATGCCTCCAAACCTGGCCTTCTTCCATGGTGCACCAACTGCATTGGTTTTTTCTTTATATTTTACTCTTGCAAAGTGAAAAAGACAACAGGCCCTGTGTTTAAACTGCTTTAATGAACTATATCCCATTAATTATTCACTGGACTACCCTTGGAATCTCGTTCCGCTTCTCAAATCCTCACACACATCTCTTTCCTGGTTTATTTTCTTGAAAGTAATTTAAAACTTTATTTTCTCCCCTTTATCTTCACTTCTAATCCCTATTAGCATACTTTACTGTGTTTCTTTAAGTAGAGAGATGCAATAGACCGTATACCTTAGCTTTTTATCTGTCAGACGGATGAAAAGCATTTTGGATTATCTGTTAATGTAAAATTAGGTAAATGACAGAAAAAAAGTTCTGTTAATACACAACCATTGAGGTCAGTTGTAGGAAGTGCAATTTTAAGTTTCCATTGAAATCAAGGTTTAAATATCCAATTACTATCTAAATATGTTGTGCATGTACATGAAAGTATATTAAAAAGAATCCATACAGTAACTTTTGGTGAAAAACCTGTAGATGCATTGTGCCATGTCTGACATCTATGATGCAGAATTATAAATTCACGTGAATTAATAAGATAATAAAACTGACATTGTTTTTTTAATAATTTACAGTCATGTATCAAAATCCTCAGTGCTGATGTTTCTTTTTGAATCGCCTGATAACAGCTCTACATAGCCTGCTCTACATATCAAAGAGAACAGATACATTGATCAAATGTTTTAACAGATGTATTTTTTATCTTACAGGCGCAGTGCTCGGTAAGCGCTTTTGAAAGTTTACAGATGTTAATCTATTGACTTTAATTTTAGGGATTCCTAGGGAGCCCTTTCATGCAATATTTCCTTTTGCTTTGTGAACAGATGTAGATATTGTGAAACTGAATAAATCTACAGCCAACAGAAGTTTCCTAATTATCAAAAAAGCCTATTTTGAACCTAACTCTGGGCTTTAAACTGCAAGAAGGCATGCATGCCAAATAAACACAATAGATTGGTTTGTTCATCATCTGTATTGCGCTGTCGCAATATCAGATCAAGACCGCATATTGGGGTGTGCAATATTTATCTTCTACAATAATGTAATGATAGTTGTTTTAACAATATGCACACTGACATGAATCTGTTTTTGAACTAATCATTTGAGTCAATGATTCAATATCAAAGACAGCCACTTGCTATGTTTCTAAATGAATCCACTTTTTTGAAGAAATCGTTTGAATGAATAATTCAATGAATCACTAAAAAAGGGACTTGCCAACTTTAAGTGGATTAAGTGTCACTTATTAATCCATGACAGCCTAAATTAGCCAAGGTACCATCTTAAAAATACACTAAGCAAAATATTATTTAAAGGTAGAGCAGGTGATTTTGGAGAGTCAAGCAATAGCAAGCTAGCTTTTAAAGCACAAGATCCCACCCTCCCTGCAAATCACTTTCCAAAGCCACGCCTCCAAAACATGACCGTGCAGAGGCTAACCAGTCACATGATGAGAGACGGCATCAACACTGTCAGACTACCTCATGTCTCATTCACCGCTGAGAAACATTACAGTACAAAACGCATAATATTACAATAATAACGCCTTTCATTCTCGCTCGCTCTGCAAATGCACTGAAGACGTATCATGTCTTCACAAACAGGGTGCACAGAGGTATGCAAATACATACTGTATGTTGACAGGTAGGTAGAACAGCCTATCATAGCCTTTAGACTGAGAGATATGATTGGACGAACATTTTATGGTCACCAATGATATAAATACATATAAATTAATTTAGACCACTTAACTTAGTGATTGCTATCAGGATGTGAAGAGACTTTCAACCAGCATAACAAAAAATCTTTTTGAACTAAATCAACTTTACCTGCCTTTAATTATCGGTGTTGAAAAATCACAAAAAATAATGAGGTGTTTTGTCAATATTGCACTTCTACTGCATATTTAGCAATATTTTTTGTAGAGGCCTGGGAAACTAGGTAAAGCTAATGGAACTCAAAGCATATGCTCCAGAATCTTGTGTTAAGCTCTCATTTCTCACATTTGCAGCAATGCAGATGGCGGCAAATCTCCCTGAACTGTCTTTTAACTGAACTGAGATTCATTTCTCAAAGATCCACCATTTGCAGTTTATTTCAAACAAGCAGGATAGTTCTCCTCTCCCTGTAGGGCTAATATATCAACGGCATCCTTGCGTACGTCGCGCAGGAACCCATCACAGGTAGGCTGCTGAGCTCCTGTCAGAGATGGCGTGATTGAATTGTTCCATCGCTCTGTCACCAGAGGGGTCATTACTTCAAATTAGCATACAAATTCAAACCAGGACAGATGGATTTGTCACATTCCAGTCGACATCTTCCTCCGAGATTGGCTTGGCTAACACTGTGCGATGAAGATAAGACACCTGTCTCTGCTTCATTCGGGACAACAGGTGGAGGACAACATGGAAAGGATAGGTAGGGAAATGCTGGGTTGCCCACAAAAAAAAAAAAAAAAAAAAAAAAAAAACACAATTCAAACTGTAGGAGACATCCTCAGAGTGCTGCGGGTGCTCCTGTAGACCCTGTGCACCAGCTTGATTGATATTTTTGTCATTGCAATGTTTGTGAAAGTTGGGTGCATTTGCAAGAAACAATGCATGTGTCTACAATGCTGATGTTGTTGCTTCCAAATTTTGATTTAAATCAATGTTTAATACTCTCAGGTCTGAATAACATACAAGCCTAATGGAATTTAGTATGCAAACTCATTTATTTGATCAAAGTAACATCTGATGCATGTTGATGGCAGTGGTGTGCAGTTTTTAATAGTCTCTTTAGTCTATGTTTTAGGCTCAGTAAACCATTTATTTATGGACCTCAAAAGTTACTATGAAACTTTCTATCTTATTTATAAACACAGAGCAGGGTAGATCACTCACAAATGGTAATCAGTTACTGATTACACATTACATGATGAAAACTCTGTTAGTAATGTAATCTAGGTTACTTAATTTAGGTAAATTACCCCGACTGCTTTTTAGATCACTTTTTATCTAACTTGTTTTAAACGTACCATTGAATATATTGATGTAAAAAAGAGAAAGAGAAAGAAAATATATTCCATTTATTTATTTTTTCTTTCAACATCATAAAATGTGATAAAACCAAGGTTTCATTAGCTGAGCTTAATGTAAGAAGTGCAGTGGGTTTGTGAATTGATAAAAAGCTAACATCGAACTGTAAACACGATTGTGTTGGTAAATTATTGAAATATTAACTTCCCTAAATTTTTCATGTCAAAGTGGTTTTGGCTGATAAAAATGAATTAGGGAGAGTCAATAAAATTATGAATGATTTAGCTACTGCCATTATATGAATAATATACTTTTTCTTTTTTGTAATTATGTAATTATACATTTTTGGAATCTTATGTAATTCAGATTTTTTAGATTCCATGTAATCAGTACCTACCCAATCTATGTACCTATCTGTGTGTGAACTGATAAAATGTAATCTGAATAACGTAATCAGAATCCACATAAACACATACATATATGTATATATATTTCCATGTATAGCGACCCATTTACAGAGGAAAGTATTATATTACCAGACTTCAGTTCAAGTACGGTCTATGGGACCATGACGTGCCCTTCCAGATCATCTCAAATGAATCTGCCACAGGTGGATTACAATCAAGTTTGAGAAACATGATCAATGCATCTGAGCTCAGTCTGAAGTATCATATTAACTCTTTAAAGTGTGACACAATTATATAAAAAATAATAATAAATTATGAAACAGTTTATTAAAACTTAAACATTTGCAAGATGTTTTTTGAGTGTCTTATTTGATACATCAAGGTTTGTGGCTCATATTGAGAGCTCAAACTTGTGGAGGGGGAAAAAAACAATTTTATTCAGAGTCACATTTACATTTACTGATATTTATATGTACAAAAAGTAAAATGAAATTCTAACAGCCAGTAATGTAAATCAAACAGACTATTTATATAAAATGCACATTTTCCATTTATTTCTCCCAATAATACATCTTCGTGCTTTTTTGATATTTAAATGCTACATTTTATGATCAAAGCTCTGTAGTTTCAAAACATATAATGCAATTCAATACGATGATGATTAGGAGATGAACAAATAAACATCTGAAAAACCGTATGATCATATTTCATGTGAAAATACATGTGAACCATGGCCTGAAGAGGGAAATATTTACAATTACACTAAAGTGCCTTTTACGTATTTAAAAAAAAAATAAATAAAAACACTATAACCTATCAACCGAAAGAAGGCATGGAGTAGATTGAGTACAACTAGTTTTTCCGGCAGTTTTGATCACGACAGTCATTTAGAGGCTTTATAAATTTTCTTGTCAAATATTATACAGTAGGCTTTATAGGGTTAAAGGATAACTCAGGTAGTAATCATAGCTCTGTTAGATTAATTATTAATAAAAAAGGGGGGTTTTCACACTGTCAGTATGATGTAGCATTTGAACAGAGCAAATAATACAATTCATCCCAATGTAAGAAAACAGTAATAGTTCACTGCAAAAGGCTTATCAATTGATCTTGGCAAGAAGAATCACCATATTGATATATTGTACAATGGTGTGGTCAAAAAAGGGTTAAGTGGAACCTTGTACAACAAATACGACAAAACCGCTTTAATGAAACAAGAAGAGAAAGCCAAAATTGTCGGGTTTGCTTCCAACTCATGCCAGTGACCAGTCTAACAAGCAACTACTTAGAAAAATAATGATTTTCTTGGGTAATTATGCTGGGAAGGATCAATTGGAAACACTCAGTATGACAAAACCCCTTTCCCTCGAGATCAATTGCACATAATTTCTAGATCAGCTCAAACTAATGTGTTTTCTATTGGCTTCAGCGAACCACGGTAATCTCTGGCACAATTTCACGGCTACATATGTGCTCGCGAGTAGAAAGCCATCTATTTAAAAACTTGGGGCTGAACACTTTTTTTTCCCCAACAGTCAGAAAAGATCAAAATAAACATGCTAATCTCTGCCGTTTGCATATGGCACACGTGGTCGCCTCCTCTCTTCTCATCTACTCCACACGAGCACCCCGCCTCTCTGCTGATATTCCTTTGAAACTTCAATTGAGGGCAAATGCTAACTTAAGGTCGCTTTTGAAGTTTGCGCATCTCGCTCACGTGTCACCTTGCCAATGGCTCATCCCCACTCCTCGCACATAACCGTGCTGTATAATGCCATAGGTGAAAAATGGATTTGGTCTTCATCTACGACTAATGGATTAATATGGAAATAGAACAAAAAGACCCCCTGGGTACCGTGTTCTCTCTTATCGAAAGTGCAGCAAAACACAACAATGAAACTTTAAAGTCTCAGGGCCAAGGGGAAAGGCATTGCCGTGGATTAATAAGACACTGCCTTCTGTACGTCTCGGGAAAAATGGTGAAACAAATACCCGTGCTCTTTCAGAAGACACTGAAAATGAGGCATTAAGCTATTTTTTTCTCATCTGTCGGGAGCGTTTGAGCTCCAAGTGATGCTTTCGTTTTATGATGGCGCTACTAAAATGGAATGACAAAGGAACAACAATGAAACTTTGACCACCGGCAGTCAGATGCACCATTACAGTGGACCTTAGCTGACCGGGGCCTAAAGGAAGCCACTATTTTCAAGGATGCTCAGCTCAGCTCTACAATTTCTGATGGTTTCACGCTCCAGCAAACTCAGCAGAAACTAGCCTACAGGATGAAAGTTGGAGAAGTTTTCATGTTTTATCAGTTTACAACACTGACCCATAGAATAATTGTAGTTTTTATTTATTATTATTTTTTGTAATACTGATAAATCAAAAAGTGAGAAGAAAAATCTACAAATTGGTACAAAAAATGTTTTGCACAAACTAATGTAATTTACCCACAAGTAGGACTGTGCAAAGTTCAGAGTTTTAAAAACTGGCTTGCTTTCCGTTCATGAGCTTGAATTCGAATTAGCATTGAATCAAATGTTGGAAGAATGTACTGAATTTAAATGGGTGCATTTGGCAACACTAGTTCCTGAAGTGCTTTTGCCCTTCATTTCTTGCATAGGGATTTCAAAAGAGCCTTTGTTAAAACATTATATGCCATAAACCAATACAAAAAACAAGCTACGAGGCAAATCAAAACATTACAAACTTTGGTCTGAAGTAAACAAAGAATTTGAAATTTGCACAAAAAGACAAAAGGTAAGATCTGGCTTTAGTGAGGGACAGAACTGCAATCCCATTAAGCATTGTGTATGACAATCAAATTAAAAACGATGTATAAATATAAAACTATGGATTTAAAGTTGATTATATCTGTAGAAAAAGCATATATATACACATACAAATATTTAAGTATTTTGAGAGCGGAGGAAAACCAACTTGATATGGGAAAGATCTTTCACAACAAGCTCTTTTGGCACAAATTTTCTGCACAGCATCATGGGTAATGCAGTTTTTCATCACAGATTTTACTGTTAAACATGACTACTTTAAAAATGTTAACAGATGGCTTCAGCAGATATCATCGATAAACAACCTCGGGGCTGACAACAGGTCCATCTTTAAATGATTATCATTAAAAAAAAATAATAAGTTTCCCTATGGAGAAAATCACATTTTACTTTTGGAACCTAACTGTTGCAGTTAGTTCAAAATAGTCATATGTGACCCTGGACCACAAAACCAGTCATAAGGGTCAATTTTTCAAAATTGAGATTTAAACATCATCTGAAAGCTGAATAAATAATCTTTTCATTGATGTATGGTTTGTTATGATTGGACAATATTTGGTTCAAGACAACTATTTGAAAATCTGGAATCTGAGGGAGGAAAAAAAAAAAATAATCAAAATATTGAGAAAATCACCTTTAAAGTTGTCCAAATGAAGTCCTTAGCAATGCATATTACTAATCAAAAATTAAGTTTTGATATATTTATGGTAGGGAATTTACCAAATATCTTCATGGAACATGATTTTTACTTAATATCCTAATGATTTTTGGCATAAAAAGAAAAAGAAAAATCAATAATTTTGACCCATACAATGCATTTTTAGCTATTGCTACAAATATACCCCAGCGACTTAAGACTGGTTTTGCGTTCCAGGATCACATATGGATTTCTTTTAAATGAATGTAAATTCTACTTCCTTTAACATTTGAATTGCAATCTGCATCCCATTTCATACCTCAGATCAAATTCAGTAACCGATTTGGAATTGAAAAGCAATTCTCAATTCAGTTCTGAACTGCGCACAACTCTACTTAGTCGATGCATCTTTCGAAGAATTTCACAAGCCTTAAGTGTGTCTGGATGGGTCTCTGTCAGCCACTGCAATGCTTCCCCATTGCTCTTTGACAAACTGCTTAAGCTCAGTCTAGTTTCATGGAGAGCTAATCTGATCCGAGTCCACCAATAAGTTCTCAGTTGGATTGAGATCTCAGCCTGGCCACTCCTGGACTTCAACATTGTTTAGAAACACTTCTTGTGTAGCTTTGTCTTCGTGCTTGGGTCACTGTCCTGGAAAATAAATCATCTCCTGAGGCGATCGCAGGTGTCTCAGACTGCATCAGGTTTTCCTCCAGGATTTATCCGTGTTTCGCTCCATTGATTTCATCCGCTACACCCCACAATCCTTCCAAGACCTGCTGCAGAACTTCATCACCACACGTCACGGTCGGGTTTCATGGTGCGTTTCTGATGATGCACAGCGATTGGCGAACGGCAAACATGGCATTTAGTTTGATGGCCAAAAGCTCAATTTTGGTCCCATCAGACCAGAGGCTCTTCTTCCATCTGGCTTCGGAGTCTTCCTCATGCCTTCTGGCAGACTACAGCCGAGATGTCATATGACATTTTCAACAGTGGCTTCTCTCAGTCACTCTTCCATAAAACTGTGACTGCTGAAGCACCCAGATGACAGTTGTCTCTCCAATCTCAGCCACCGAAGCGTGTAACTCCTTCATTGGTCTCAAGTGTCCTTCTTGCATGGCCACTCAGGTTTTGAGAGCATCCTTCTCTAGGTACATTGACAGCTCTTTCCATTTCTTAATTATTGATTTATTGATTGAACTGTACTCCAAGGGTAAGGGCTAATCAATGACTTGCATCCATACTCTGCCTTGTGCTCTTCAATTATATTTTCATTCACTGACCTTCCATATCGAGGTGTATTTATATTACAATCAACTAAAACTCTGATGTACATAGATGTACAAATAACATGCATTTTAGGTGAAAAAGTCAATTGCTTCCACTAGTGATCATATTATGGGATCATATTAAGGGGCTTACTTGAATACTACTTTTATTACAATCAGTTATTAGATTTTATTAGATCGACTTGTTTCAGAAAGGCGGGGCAGAGAGGAGCAACAATGTGTGGTATGTGGAAAATAATGTGTTTTGTGAACCTTAACTCGTGTAAACACATTGCATTACACCAAATACACAAAATAATGTTATTTTTAGCATTGTCATATGACCCCTTTAAGTATTTCTTCAACGTCTCTTTAGAAATCAGACACAAAAAAAGAAGGAAACCACTGGAATCCTAAATTGGGTGAATATGATTAAAAAATTAATGCGGTTAAACATATGCAATTAACCTCATAAATGAACACATTTACACGACTGCCCTCATCTCAACCCTAACAAAGATGACCACTCTTGTACTACTTCATTAATTTATTAAGCAATTTACAGAAATAATGGCAGAGCGGAACTTGCATTCAATATATGTCTACCCAAACTATTAATAAACTTTATTTTGATAAATTCTAACTCCTAAGCTGTGAATGCATTTGTGCAATTTATAACAGTCAACAAAAAGAATGAACTTGAGCATGACTGATATCAAGGTATTTTATTACTGAAGTGAAAGCACCTTTACAGAATGAACAGGGACTTTTCTACTCAATAACATAGCAGGAAGTTTCTAATGTCGATAAGGAATGTCAACATCCACATGAATGCTCATGCAAAAACAGTTGATGGTGTTTATCCCTGTTAAGCATTTGCTCCCAACCAATCCTTAGTGCCTAGAGTGACCAATTAAACAATATGCTTTCACCAGGTGCCAAAACACATGGCGAAGCCGGGAGCAAAGAGTTATAAAAAAATAATTATATCTTGATGACAAATCAAAACAGAAAACGAAACAGACAGAAACCTAATTTCGACATGTGTGACGATGTACAACTTCAGAAGCATTGCACAGCGCATAATTCAAAACGTACAGTCCTTACACTGTTGCGCAAGTTTAGTATTGAGAGTACTCCTTCGTTTGAAGTTTAGCGACGATGCGCTCCAGTTGCCTCTTAGCCTCGCATTGAGGGAAGTTGCTCATTTCGTAGTATCCTGGAGCGATTTTCACCAGCCTGAAGGATGAGAAGATACGCAGAATGTTTGCATGGTTTTTGCTTTCTTTGTTGCAGAAGAATATGCCAACAATGCACAAACAAATGCAATGCATTTGCATGTTTTATCTTACCATTCGGGTTTGATATCAGTGCAGGTGCGGATGTAGTTCTTGGTGGTCAGCACAAACTCGTTATAGAGAACCCACTCAGGTTTGTGGTCCAGTACGGTGGAAGGGTGCAGCTGGACCACCTGGTTGTCCTTCACTGTGAGATAGTGGCCGGTGCGCTCCAGGTGAGCAACCTGATAACACCAGAGACACAAATTAACGAATAAATCAACCACAAGCTAACCAAACGCGCACACGGCCGTTTCTTCAGACACCGTAAGGATGTCGAGATTAACCTGGGCAATCAGTCTCAATAAACGACTGACTCAAACAGAGACGCTGGCAATAGAGCGCCCGGTAATTCGTACACTTAGGCGCAAATTTGTCTCACCCGTAAAGGTTAATGTTGACAAATATTTCAATATTAATGGAGTAATTCAGCTAGTCAGGTCACTTGTTTCAGGAACCCCCTCCCGTAGAGCAACTTGATAAAAACGTCATTTATTTTCGCTAAGCCAGACCAAAATTGCCGTGATTTCTTGTGTGCGTTTAAACGGTCACACTTTGATAGAAAGCCATGCATTACATTAGCAAGCTTCAGTGATCCTGTTTTCCCAACAGACACAGTAACTTAATTCAGACAGAGGAGAATAAAGGGAGAAATCAAGCTTTGCTTTAAAACTCGATGTATTTTAGTTTAAGTTTAAGAATAATGCAGTGGACTAAGAATTAACTAAAGTGATATGATCACTCTAGGCACTCTAGTTTTATTATAATATATTCACGGTCAAAGGGTGTTACTGACTTGACAACCCTTCAGCTGAGACTGTATTAACAAAACCGAACTGCTGATTCTAGAACATTATTACAAAAAATTTATATAAATAAATTGGTGTAGGATTTTCGTTGAAAACATTTTCACTCTGAAATGGCTAAAAAACGTGTTTAAACTATGGAATCAAAAAATAAAGGTAATCACTAACTTTTCCTCCATGCAATTTTAAGTATATATCTCACAAGTATTTTTTCTTGAAATCCTAAGAAAAAGCCACAAAAGCTAGATATAAAGTCAGAATAGCAAAAATATATACTTTTTTTTTCCAAGGCAAAAAAAAACAAAAAAAAAAAACAATTGTAAGATAAGACACTCTGAATAATAAGATATATGCCTTTTTTCCTCAGAACTTCAAGAAAAACTTCAAAATTGTTTAAGAATTACAAGAAAAGTCCAAATTGTGAGATAAAAGGTTGCAATTAACTTTATTTTTATCCTGTGGCAGAAACGGGCGTCCACAAGAAACAAACTGAAATTTTGTAGTAGAATTTTCTTATAAAAATACACTCCAAAAAATATTTTCATGAAAATTTAAGTGCTGAGATTCATATATTGAACATTTTAATACAGCTGGAACATTACACTGACCAATGAGTATCCAGAACTGGTTTTATATTACTGTCTTCAGGCAAACTCTACACGTTATAACCACAGTCAGTGCATATTTATCAAGATCAGTTCAAGTGACCCACAAGGCCACATCCATTTTCTGTTGATATGCCAACACATTATGTTTTAAGCCTCTGGGTTGATGACATTTCCACAAGATAAAAAGAGTATCGCAATGGACATTACAATTTACCATAAAGCACATCTCTGTGTGCAACAACATTCAGGGAGATGTACAATCGCACACATTACAGATGTTTAAAACACTCTGAATCAAAACCATGGCAGGACTTAAGCAGCATACTGGGTTGTTTTTTGTTCAATAATTGGTATTTTTGTCAAACGCACCTGCATGAAGAAGCCTGTGACGAGAGCGCGGCGGATGTTGATGTAATAGTCTCGGCTGGTGAACTCTGTGCTGCGTCGCGGCAGGTTGAAGCGGTCCATGATGCGTGAGAGCTGCTGCCGCACGTTATCCGCCGACATCAGCGAGCGGTAGTTAACGAAGTTATCGTAGCACCACTGCACCGCCTCGTGGTCTTGAAACAGAAGAGTTATACATTAAAACCAGCTTAAGAGCAACATCCATGAAGATCTGAACTCTGACCAGCACTGCAAAATCATCTACAAATTTACAAAACATGCAGCTCAATAGCAAAAACTCAGCTGCTGCTTCAAGAAGTGTGTAATTTCTGCGTAAAAAAAATTACGCAGTTCCATTTTTTAAATTCACAGAAATGTATCCATACAGTGCAACAATGTAATAATTTACTACATTAAGTTACTTTACTGTTAAGTACTAAGAATGCAAGAAATGTTGTGATACCGTAACCATACCAGCAATAGGCCCATGTTGTTATTTAGCTGGAAGAAATGTATTCCTCAGAGAATTAGCATTGTATAAAGCAATTAAATACCTAATTTTCACTAAACGTTGGTAAAAACATTGCTAAAATTTATTACAAAGACAGTACAGGTCAGGAAAAAAATGAAAACAAACAAACATTAACTGATTTCTTTATTTCTACATGTCTAGTGATGTCCTGGAGATTTCAAAGTACATAAAGTTTAGACCATTTTTTTAATAATAGCGAAAATGCAAAGCTGGCTATGGCTCCATATCAAACTATGGAGCCTATAAAACTATTTATGCAAGTTATTTTAAGTAGCTTTAGTAGTTAAAGAATAATTACTACATTATGTTTAAAATACGCTTTGATACTGATATGAATACAGTATTCAATTGGTCATTTAATGAAATTTCTTAATTTTCATGACTATCCAAACTGGCTGGAATATATTTTCCAAATACATGTGTGCTGAATTGTGTTAACAAAATTTGCAACCCTAAAAGGCCAGCTTTGCATTTTTGCAACATTTTTTCCTAGTTACAACCTAATTCTGCCAAAATGGAATGGATTTCAAAACTAAAAGTTTCCTAAAGACATGCTAAAGGGTGAAGAAAAAAAAAAAAAAAAAAAAAAAAGGAAAACATGAATGTCAATGCTTTTTGTCCCTGAAGGTTAACTGTAAGCTCTAATTCAGTTATGTAATTCAACACTAATTTAAAGGGTTTATATCCAACTTTACAGATAATACCTATAACTAATCATTCATTCATTTATTTATGTTTTAACGCCATGCCAGCATCAAGGCTATTTTCATGGCGATCTCTGAATAAATATAGGTATACAATTAAGAAAAGGTTATAAAAAGACATTTCAGATGCACACTAGACAAAAATTCTAAAACACATTCAGGTGATACATTTTTAAATAAATCAGTTAGACACACCTCTGAATGAAACCAGTGTCTATTTACATAAAAAAAAGTACAATCAAGGAAAATATGTTTCACAGTCATTTTAAATAATCATTAAGACCTATTGGTTTATGACTAATAATAATAATAATAATAATTTTTCAAAAGATATGTGTTAATCTATCATAGTGTTGATACACAATATGACAGATTCACATTTTTCTTTTAAATGGTGCTTTAGAAAAATGCCAAAATGTACTTTTTTGTACCGACAAACAAAAATGCTTTAACATGAAACCTGTCAGCCTCACAGGTGAGGTGCAAGAAAACCCATGGGAGTTTGGGAGAAAATACGGAAGCTGACAGTTTTAATAGCACCGATTTTGATGAAACATTTTTTTCAAAGATATTTGGCCACCTACAAAAACAACCTGAAATTAGTTGTAGCAGATTTAGGCAATTAGGCTAATTAAAAACGGGTGGAGGGAATCATCTCACATGAGCACAAGATGCTAGAGTGTGTGTGTTGTGTATACGTACTCTGTTTGAAGGCGTGGTAGACGTTGAGCAAGGTCAGGTGGTCCCCGTCGATGTGGGCGAACCTCATTTTTGACTCGTCGGCTGCCTTCTTAGCTTCGGTGGGCCGCACAAAGCACTGTGGGACTAAACAAGGTTGGTATGGGCCCCAACATAGCCGCCCATAGGGATGAGTCAAGCGTTCACCCAGACAGGACACAAGGCCTAGTTCTGAGGCTAGAGCACGGCACAGGGTACGCTACACCAAATGGTAGGACGGGGTGGGGGGGGGAGACGCTTCTCTCAGCTTTTGACTTTCTGGAAGAGAGGAACTGCGGCTGCGCAAATTAAGATACACTTCGGGGAGTCACTCGATTGATGTTACGTGTGTTCATTTACAAAACATGCCCTCAGAATACTTAGGCCTGAATTTAGGATGTATGCATCTGAATTGCACAATTTTAGTGTGTTGAAGGAAATTGGGAAGTCATAATCCGCTTGTTAGGTCATGACGCAAGGAATGCTGTTTCTGGGTCCAAGCCTCTACTCCTTTCATTTCAACAGCTGTTTATGAGCACTAATTATTCAAATGACATTTAAACCCATTTGCACAAGATGTATCATTTCTAGAAAATAAGATTTTTAAACTTTAAAATAATGAATGAGCAATATGAACGTGTGCTTTTGCTTTTTTGTGATTGTATTTAATTTATGAAGGTGCTGTATTTGTTTTAAAGCCATGTCAGCAGCAAGACAATCTTTTTTTGTGAAAACAGAATAACAAAAGTCATAATCAAGAAGATATGAGACTTCCAAGGTTAACACTAGACAAAAAAATAAAATTAAAATCAAATACATTCAGATGATACTTTTTAAATGCATTCACCTCTGAATAAAATTGTTATGAAGGTGCTGTAAATTGAAACATTTTTAATAGTCTAATTGTACAATATTGATATATTTTGCACAACTGCAATTTGGATAATTTTATATAGTACTGTATATATAAAAATGTATAATTATTTCATTTCAACAAGTTTGTCAATACAGATGCTACATCCATTGCATCTGAAAGGTTTGACACGCTTTGCAGTGACTTTCATTTTAGTTTAACTCAAAGACAATCTTTCCGACACCATTTTAACTATGGAATTAAATTACTGTGATGCATATTTACCAATCATACATAAATAAAATAGGTAAGAAACAGGTCAGATTTCTGCACTCAAAAAATAGCATAGATTATTAAAATTCTTTAAATACTGTATGCAAATATTTTCAAAATGTGTTTATTCAAATTGCTTAGAATCACCTACAAACTATTACATTTATTTAATTTAAATACATAAACATGGTTACATTTTGGCTTGCTGTTGAACAAGCAATATTCAATTAGCTCAAATCTACATGCAATTCAAAAACATAAATCTTATATTAAGACCTAAATATTTTTTTGTGTGTGTGTAATTAGGAATAAGTGATGTTCAAATGTTTATGAGTTTAGGTTATACTGGACCCGATCTGAAGATTTACTCGGATCAGATTAGACTGATGGACAAAGCCTGAACCTCTAAAGTGCTAGTAAGTGATCGTATCCCATGTCCTTCTCTCCCCCACCCCTCTGCATCAGACATTTAATAGCTTCAAGCTCCATTCTGATTTGGCAGTCTAACAGTGTGACACATAAAGACACTGGACTGTTTGTGAACACTTCCTCTGAGAGTCGTTCTAGATAATGGCTTCAGCCAAGCAGCTAAAAGCATAAGCAGATTGTTCGTTTATGCAACCATTATGACTAACTTGGTTGGCAACTTTAAATTGTGCACATGTAGACAAAACAGAAGACTAACATTTTTTTGCTCTGCTAATTGATAATGAGTGAGCTACAAAGAATTAATATTTCATATTCCATTAGACTACCGTAATAAGTCTTAGATCATATGCAGGGGTTGTGTGTATGTGAGCTTATACTACCTGATAGCATTGCGGTGATGGAGAGGATCTCATTGGAGCAGTTGAAATCGCAGCTGGCGATGACCATCTTGGCCAGCTGGGGGTCGAGAGGGAACTCAGCCATCATGGAGCCCAACTCCGTCAGGTCACCGTCGTCATTCAGCGCCGCCAGATAGTTCAACAGCTCCAGGGCTCGCATCAGGGTTTCAGGAGCTGGCAGAATAAAATATATATTATAATACATGAAATTGAAATGTGAAACTAAACAGGACAATACTACAGGAGCTTACGGGCATTTAGAGTAAAGGCGTGCAATATTGAGAAAAAAAAAAAAAAAGATATTGGGGGAAGGGGGGTGGAATTTTGTCGATGACGATAATCAGACAATATTTTGTTTAGTAGTGTGTTTGTACTGGTTTAGGCCTGTTGTGGGGCCTGGCCCCCCAAATACTACCATTATTAAAATGTGTGTCATTTTATGTCCAATTTTTACATTTAATTAAATTTAATAATTATTACAAAATTAAATTAATATAATTACAATTGCATAAATAATGCAATTTATTAATGATACGTTTAAACAAAATTATTCTGAAATAAAACGAAGTGCCAGTGAGGGGCAGAAAGTCTCTGTCTTAATGAGCAAGTCATTGAGTCATTCATTCAATCAATTTGTTCAAAACGGCTGATTCATAAAGAAACCGAGTTTGTGACTGTAGTCCTTTCCCAAAACCCACACCTGCAGTCTTGGCAACACCTAAGAGAAACACCTAAGAAGAGCAAGTGTGAATGTGTGCTTTAGCTTTTTTGTGATTGTATTCAATTTATGAAGGTGCTGTATTTGTTTTAAGGCCATGTCAGCAGCAAGACAATCTTATTTGCGAAAACAGAATAACAAAAGTCATAATCAAGAAGATATGAGACTTCTAAGGTTAACACTAGACAAAAAAATAATAAAATAAAAATCTAATACATTCAGGTGATACTTTTTAAATGCATTCACCTCTGAATAAAATTGTTATGAAGGTGCTGTAAATTGAAAAATTAAATAGTCTAATTGTACAATATTGATATATTTTGCACAACTGCAATTTGGATAATTTTATATAGTACTGTATATTTAAAAATTGATAATGGTAATGGGACAGTCCTACAGCCACAAACTTTATTTTCACCAATTTTCACATATTGCCTTATTCTGCATGACCATTTTTTTTAGATCCCTTAATCCACCCAATACAACTAAACATAACAACAACCTTATTAAATATTTATAAGCAGTAAATTAGGAGTTTGAGTTATGCAAAAGTCACAGTTAATTGTTAACAGTGAAAATTGGTCTCCAACTATAGTGCGACTAAGGAATTAAGGAATGAATTAAGGTTTATTTCACTTCTGAAATAACTTTATATTTCAATATATTCTAAATGTTTATACATATATAAATTGCATTATTTATGCATATATTGTTTTGTAAATTGTCTTTTCATTTTGTACTAAGTGTCCAAGACTGTCCCAACTTTAGACCCTTAAACACTAAATTCACACTTTAAAGCAGTATTTCAGGCTAAGATTATCCCACTACTCCCATATTATGAAATCACTTCTCACTGCAATATATAATTTGGTAGTATAATGTAAAGTGTTGCACATTGTATTGGTTCAGAGATGAGCATATGATTTTTGTAAAATGTTAGCAACCGCTGCTTATCACTTAAATTACAAGCACCACAATTAAATTGTATTTTTTTAGGAACATCTGAAAAGTGCAAAGTATTGAAAATGTTACTAAAATGTTAGCTCTTGCATTTTTGCACGAATATGTTGCGTCTCTCACTGGGTAATCAAAGGTATTATACACACTTGCATCCTTCACACCCACTTGAACACTTCAGCCAAATAGAGGTAGACAAGTGGTCAAGCGCAAAGACCGCAAGTGTAGGTATTGATTACAATTTTTTTTTTTTTTTTAAATCTAACCCCAAGCATGAGGAAAAAGTTATTGTGATACTTGTCTTAGATACCTTCTTTAAAACAAAAATGCACATAATGAAAGCCATTTTCTTGCTGTGAAAACATTGTGGCTGTGGTCTCCTGGACAACTAACTTTTAATTCAAGACAAAGGGGGCTAATTTTTCATCTGACATGCAAGCAGTTCCAAACAGCAGCGCCACTAATTCAATTATAGGGAGGAACCTCTACTTAATGCATCAACACTGGTCACACACCAACAAATTCAATTACTGACCTTTGGCTCTAGAGAGTTAGGCTCTAATGACCAGTTGCATGTTAACTGAAAATTAGCATTGCCTAAGGTTTGGAGGAGTTTGCTGAACAGGATAAAAGACTGTGGCTGTCTTTATCAATGAGTCGGGAAAACTTCATTTTAAAAAAGTGCAGCGGTCAGCCTATTATTATGAATGAGTTCTGATCTGGTTTATCAGACAACCTTTTTCTATTTGTTGTGAAAGTGTGTTGCATTACTCGAGCTAAAGCAAGTAATACATTTGAGGTAAAAATGAAGTATAGGTGCCATGCAGTGAACCCAGCTGGAAAAAGTAATTTATTCATGTGGACAACACATCAGAAATAAACTATAGCAGGGAACGTGCCAGTGTTAACTGAAGGCAAAATCAATGAGAGAGAAAGCTTAAGGTGTTTTAAAGTGAATAAAGTACAAGCAAGCATTTGGCAAATGGCTTCCATTGACTTCATCCAGCAAATCAAATCCCTGCTGTTTTTTTATTTGCATGTCTGATTGAGTGCATTTAAGTTATTTCTATATTTTACTGTAGCAAAAGATAAAAATAACTGACTTAAAACCATTTTTAGGCTGGTGAAAATACTAGTGTTCTATCATTTTGGCCACCACTGTGTGTGTGTGTGTATAAATATATAACCCTTTTAACCTGTTAACCACACACTCACACATATATGAAAAATGTTGAAAAAAAATAAATAAAATAAAATAAAGAAACCGCTGATTGCTGAGTTACGCCTCCATCAGATGACAGGTGCATCACAAGCTGTCACGAGAGAGCGCCAGAATTCAAATAAACAATCTTCCGCCTATCTTTGACTTTTTTTAATGGATCGTCTCATTCTGTTTGTGACACTGTTCTCTACAAAACCATGCTGTTTTATACTACTAAGACACAGTTTTCTGAGCGCGAGTTATTCCATAATGGACACAAACAATACTGTCCCTGAAGAACTGAAACGTAAACAAAGGAATTATCATCCATATTACAACGTTATTGCTTCGTTGGACTAAACGTGCTCCATGAGATGTCAAAGATATCTATCTTTGATGTCAAAGTCAAAGATAGGCGGAGACTGTTGTGTTTTTGTGTTCACGGAAACATGGCTCAGCAACAGCGTTCCAGATGGCGCTATTCAGCTCGACCAGCTGACGTGCTATCGAGCGGACAGAGCTCTCGTCGCGGGAGGAAAAACCCGCGGCGGCGGGCTTTGTGTTTACATCAATGACGCGTGGTGCCGCGATACTGTTGTGATCAGCAAACACTGCTCAACCCTGGTGGAGTTTATGATTATTAAGTGCCGGCCGTTCTATCTGCCGAGGGAATATACTGCTATACTGCTCATTTCAGTGTACATTCCCCCATTCAACATCACCAGCAACAGGAACGACGCACTTAATGAACTGTACCAACACATCAGTGAGCAGCAGACAGCACACCCGGATGCTTTTCTCATCATAGCTGGGGATTTCAACCATGCTGACCTTAAGAGTGTGTTTCCAAAAATACACCAGCACATCAACTTTCCAACACGAGGTAATAACATTTTCGACTTTGTTTACACCACACAGAGAGGAGCTTACAAAGCCCTCCCCCTCCCCCACCTCGGAGCCTCAGATCACATCACTGTTATGCTAATGCCTGCATACAGACCACTCATTAAAGTCGCCAAACCAGTTTACAAACAGATTAAAGTGTGGCCAGAAGGATCATCAGAGATTCTTCAGGACTGCTTCAACACAACTGACTGGGACATGTTTAAACAGGCTGCCACATGCAATAACACCACTGACCTCCAGGAGTACTCAGAGACTGTTACTGCCTACATCAATAAGTGTATTGATGATGTAACGATCACAAAAAACTATCACTGTCCGGGCCAACCAGAAGCCATGGATGACGGGGGGAGGTCTACAGACTCCTGAAGACACGGAATGCTGCCTTCAGAGCTGGAGATGAGGTGGGCCTGAGAACAGCTAGGGCCAACCTGTCCCGCGGCATCAGAGAGGCTAAGAGACAGTACTCCAGGAGGATAGCTCACCAATTCAGTAACAGCAGAGACACTAGGAGCCTGTGGCAGGGGATACAGACCATTACGGACTACAAGCCCCCACCACGGACCTGTGACAACAACATCTCTCTGCTGAACGAGCTGAACACCTTCTTCGCTCGCTTTGAGCAACAAAACAGCACCACTGCACAGAAGACTCCACCTCCTCCCGGCGACCAGGTGATGACTCTGACCCCAGACAGTGTGAGGAGATCCTTCAGCAGGATCAATGCCCGCAAAGCTCCGGGTCCTGACAACATCCCTGGGCGTGTACTGAAAGACTGTGCAGCAGAACTCACTGATGTCTTCACAGACATTTTTAACATCTCACTGAGTCAGGCTGTTATTCCCACATGCTTTAAAACTACCACCATCATTCCAGTCCCGAAGAAGCCATCTCCATCCTGCTTCAATGACTACCGTCCTGTTGCACTTACCCCCATCCTCATGAAGTGCTTTGAACGGCTAGTCATGCACCACATCAAGTCTGCCCTCCCCCCCTCCCTGGACCCATTCCAGTTTGCATATCGGTCCAACCGGTCGACCGATGATGCCATCTCCACTGCCGTCCACTCAGCACTCACCCATCTGGGAAAAAAAGGACTCTTATGTCAGAATGCTGTTCATAGACTTCAGTTCAGCATTCAACACAATCATCCCTCAACAGCTCATCTACAAGCTGAGTCAGCTGGGGCTCAACACTTCGCTGTGCAACTGGCTGTTGGACTTTCTGACTGGAAGACCTCAGGCAGTACGGGTCGGCAGCAACACATCCAGCACCATCACACTGAACACTGGGGCCCCCCAAGGATGTGTGCTGAGCCCCCTCCTCTTCACTCTGCTGACCCATGACTGCACACCGTCACACAGCTCCAACCTCTTCATTAAGTTTGCGGATGACACGACTGTGGTGGGTCTCATTAGCAACAGAGATGAGACAAACTACAGGAGCGAGGTGAGCCGCCTGGCCGGGTGGTGCAGTGATAACAATCTCTCTCTGAACGTGGAGAAGACGAAGGAGATTGTTGTAGACTTCAGGAGAGCACACACTCAGCACGTTCCTCTGACCATCAACGGTGCGACTGTGGAGAGAGTGAGCAGCACCAAGTTCCTGGGTGTGCACATCACAGAGGACCTCTCCTGGACCGACAACACTGCAGCACTGGCCAAGAAATCACAGCAGCGTCTCTACTTCCTCCGCAAACTGAGGAGAGCCAGAGCCCCCCCCCCCGTCATGTACACATTCTACAGAGGCACCATCGAGAGCATCCTGACGAGCTGCATCACTGTGTGGTATGGCGCCTGCAACGCGTCCTGCCGAAAGACTCTACAACGCATAGTGAGAGCAGATGAGAAGATCATTGGTGTCTCTCTACCCTCCCTCCAGGACATTTATGGAACACGTCTCACTCGAAAAGCCCTCTGCATCACAGGTGATCCCACTCACCCATCACACAGCTTCTTCAGCCTGCTACCATCAGGGAGGAGACTGCGGAGTCTCCAGGCCAGGACCAGCAGACTGAAGGACAGCTTCATCCACCAGGCTGTCAGGAAGCTGAACTCCCTCCCGAACCTGCCCCCCCTCCCCTCTTCTTCCCCAGGCACCACTGAACTATGAACCCCCCCCCACACACACACACACTAATTATATGATGACATGCACGAGTCACTTGTGCAGCATTGGTCTGCTCACTCACCGCTCACTACCTCATTCGGCATGGAACTACCTCATCAGTCAGTTAAATAACTGCTCTTGGTCACTTGTCACTTGTCACTTTAATCAGACTTAAGATATTTTTAATAAGTGATTTTTTTTTGCACTAAAAATCTTTTACCTGCACTGTTGTTCACTTCATTGATTTGCACTATATCTGTCATTTACCTTGCGCTGCTTTATTTAACTTTATTTTTAACTTTTATTTTTATTATATGTCTTTTTTTTTTATAAATCCCTTATTGTATAATTGTATCTACATTTTATATTTGATCTAGTTATTTTTTTAGGCTTTAATGTTAATGTTATCTGTATGCACCGGAGACTGAGAGTAACGCAATTTCGATTCTCTGTATGTATGTACTGTACATGTGGAAATTGACAATAAAGCAGACTTGAACTTGAACTTGAACTTGAGATGTATTTGTGTAGATTGTTAGTTTAGTATGTTAATAGTGATTTACAGCTGTGGATGTGTTTATGACTCGTTATTACGACGAATCTGGTATGTACTGCGTTTTTATTCTTCATGTTTTGATGTGTACTGCTTACACAAATTTAGCAAATACATTCTTTAAGCTTTCCATTGAAAAACAGCGATCTGTCGTCGATGCTTGAGGCTTAGATCATTATAATGATATATAGTTTGTCAAGATTAATTTTGTCCTGTTTCATTTCATCTATTTGTAAACATTGACACTTGTAAACAAAGAGTTCAGTAAGCCGGCGTCCAGGTGCGTGTTAACAGGTTAAGATATTGCAGTACAAATGCATAAATAATAATACTGAATACCATCTCCCTTTTATATTACCCAGCTATAAATTTACGTAGATAGTCAAACAAAATGGTATGTTAAGGGGCGGTCACACTGCACTTTTTATTCCATTGACTTCCATTCATACGCATGCGAATGCGTCAGACCGGAAACACAAGCCCGTACGAAAAGTTTCACATTTTGCTGAATTGCAAAGTTCAAGCTTGGTGAACTCTGACCTGCAAATTCGCATCACATGAAACCGTGTGACCAACAGCCGATGAATACTTAATAACAATGACCTCGTAACTGAATTAAAAGAACAAATTTAAAACTGCAGCGCTGCAGGAAAGTGGATTAGATTGTATATATTTACATTTTAGATGTATTATAATTTATGTGAAAATCTAAGTTTTTAAAAAGATTTCATAACACTACCATTGTAAACAATTTCACATGCTCAAAGTCAAGTGTGACCACAGCTTTTGAAAGCAGAAAGCTTCTACACAAGCTTCAACATTTTTAAGGCAATTTTGGAGATCTTTTAAGGTCATGAATCTTTCAGAAAAGACGATGAGCCAATCGCGAAAGTGCCAGTTGTTACTATTCAGCGATTATAAGTCTGGCCATCTTGAACTTTTAATGAATGTCCACATCAGTCTTTATACTGCATAAAAGTAATTACACGATCAAAGCAAAACCAGACTCTGAATAATCAGTCAGTTTATGAAAGGCAGTGTCCGGTTGCTTTTTTACCCAAGCTGCACCAGATACTCTGAAATGACCAGGACAAATCTATGCATAACTCTAAAAGAGCTAAATAGATTTTGACATTTCGGAAGAAAATGTGAATACCAAGCATTTTTAACACATCTTGCCATTTTTTCAGAAATACAGAAATATATGTGTGTGTGTGTGTGTGTGTGTGTGTGTGTGTGTGTGTGTGTGTGTGTATGAGAATAAATTCACCCCAATATGCCCTGCAAGTACGTACTCTTTTTGTGAAGAAAAAGTATATACTTTTAAATGTGTAGCAGAAGAGTAGGAAAGATTTGAGCCATATGACTTCGTCACAGCTGCTTTAATGGAATGCTCTGTTGCTTAGTTACGTGCATTCCGTCGCCAATTAAACTGCCCTGTCAATCATCTTGTCACAGTTAACATCTTCAACATTTAGTTTCATTAAATTTCCTACTGTATTGGAGAGAAATGTAGAGGCATGCTGATCTGCCAGTCGATCACGTGTCTTTCATGCCGAGAACACTGTTTACATAATGATGCATTTAAAAGTTAATGACCAAACATATCTTTATAAACTTCATTACTGAACCGCCAGTCTCTCACATCCACTATGTTTGTAGTTTTTTTTGTAACATTTTATTTGCATTTGTAGTTCTAATCGAATCCATGTTCAATGCGCAATCGGTGGCCCATATTAGCTGAGTGAGCAAGGTTCTGAATTTCTACTGGAAAAACTAAAACAACCAGGTTAACATTCATTTTACCTTACTTTGATTTGGTACACACTAATTCTATTTTCAAACACTAATTAAAATGGCTAGTATGCCAATTGGGATGCAGCTTTTTAAAATCGCTTTTAAGAATGTTGCTATGGTGTTCTCAACACTTTTAACATGTTGCTATTTGGTTGCTATTGTTTTCTGATTGGTTTAAGTAAATGTGTTTGTCTTTTTAATATGAACATACTCAATATTACAGGTTTTAAACTATGGTAAATTTTAATGTTGGGTTGAGCTTTTTCTCATTTTATTGTCTTAATTTAGCAAAATCTTCTGCTGAAGTCTACTGCAGATATAGATATTTATGAAAGTATTCTTAAAACTCATACCTGGTGGGTCCATGAAGTCAAAGTGCACTAGGTCATCAATACCAAGCTTCTTGAGCTGTAGCACCACAGAGCCTAAATTCGACCTGAGAATCTCAGGGTATGTGTTGTCCTGACAGAAAAAGGGAGGACACATAGAAAGAAAAAATTTACATGGAAATTTGCCTTGTCCTATGTACAAAAATGGGGCTAGAAGTGACCATAAGTACTAAAGGCTTGAAGGAACCAGGGTCATCTGCTGATCGACCAAAACACAATCCAACCAATTTCACTGGCGTACAATAAAATCAGAACAAGTGCGATTCCCAGATGCCTGCAGCAGTTATGATTGGTTTCACAAACCTGCATCTCAGTCTTGTAGGCCTTCTCAGTGTAGAGCCGGAAGCACTTTCCTGGGCGAGTACGTCCAGCACGACCGGCTCTCTGCTGGGCCGAAGCCTTACTGATAGCCGTTACGAGCAGCGACTCGACTCGAATGCGAGGGTTATACACCTGTGCGACGAAAAGGAAAGAGCTTTGTGAATAATAAATGCACACCATTGCACCACAGCAATATGCCAAAGCGAAGCCATCCTTCATCTCTGACTGGACTACATGTATGACAGCAGCAGCTGGGCTAGGGAAATGTCAGCAGAATAAATAACTAGCTTTTCCATCTCGAGTCGCTGTCAGAGCCCAGCCACTGGGTTTATCTGGGGATTTCAGAGGCAAGAGAAACAGATGATGGGGCGAGATTAGACAAGTGAGGCAGAGGAGAGAAGACTAACCTTTTGCTTGGCAAAGCCAGGATCAATTACAAACACCACGCCATCGATGGTCAGGGACGTCTCAGCGATGTTTGTAGAAACCACAACCTACGAGAGCAAAAACAATACGATCAGAAGATCAAACTGACCATACATCTTTTATCACACACAAAAAAAGCACCTTAAAAACTAACAAAACAGCCCATCCTCAATTCTTTACGACACAAAGTTTACTTTGCTTATGTATGTGTATGCTAGCATATGCTCAAATTCAAGATTCATATTTGTCAAGTCTCTGCACTGTTTTTCCAGAAGTTATGACTGATAAAAATATCTTAGTAATCTTTTAAAGTTGCGGCTATCATAACCTCACACAAACGCTTCCGGGTGTCTGTTGTCGTTTTCGGTATTCTGTTGTTGTTCTTTTTAGTTTTGTTTTCTATGGTAAAAAAAACAGCCCGGGCCAGTAATTGATTACATGTAATCCGGATTACATAATCAGATTCCAAAAATTAAGTACTCGCAATTAGAGTATGTTACATTTTAAAATGCTCATAATCAGATTACAGTTACTTTTTATGGATTACATATTCACACGATGGCAGTAAATCATTTATAATCTGATTCTCCCTAATTCTTCTTTTAAATGGATTACCATACATTTTTGTCAGTCAAAACCACTTTGACATGAAATATCTGAGGAACTTAATATTTCAATAATTTAACCATACATTTGCATGTTTACATATTGATGCATCACTGAATGGTCACATTGACATGCAGGTAAACTAATTAAATCTTTCTACTTTAGTGTTTGATTAATGTTTAGCTTTATCAATTCACAAACCCATTGCAGTTCTTGTATTAAGCCCAGTTTAAGAACCTCTGGTTTAATGTAATGTTTAATGCTTAAAAAAAAGGAACAGCCTATATTTTCTTTCTCTTCGCTTTTTTTATACCAATATGGTACTCTCAATAGTAAGTTTTACAAGTTGTAATCAGTAATGGATTACAATTTGTAAGTAATGTACCCAGCTCTGGTTGCCACCTTGTGGAACAACTGATTAATTAAATGCACATGTGCGACCTGTACATACTAAGTATGTGCAGTTACAAAACTTGTGTGGTGCATGTACAGTGCGCACACATACTATTTTGGTACAAAATTTGCATCATGCACACTGTACGCTGACCCTCGCGTACGAGTAAAAACCAAAGTATACTTTGGCCTTTAGATAAGTCCATTTTTGCCACATTTCAAAATGTCTTTATATTAATATCACTTTAACCAAGTTGCACAGTTTGACACATCATTCATGCCAGTTGCACAAGTGGTGGAGGACAAGTAATGTTGAATATTTAGCCTAATGGGTTTATTCAAATCTCTAACCACTCTCTACACCAGCAGGGTGGCTTTTTTTAGCACATTTCATTGGTGATTAGACAGTTCTGCACTGCTCTGGGCAAAACAAAAATCAAATTAAAAGGAAAAAGTTCTGTGGTAACTGGAGAGGGGTGAAAAAAAAGGCAAAAAAATCAGTGGGAATTAAATCCTTAAAGACACTTCAGTGAGCTGTCTCAAGCTGGAAGACTAATACAACCCAACAGGGGAGTAAGGCAACAGTTGCTGCAATCAAGTCAAACCGGGAGTGTGCCGGCTGAGCCGAACTGCTTTTCACTGAGCAACCCGTCCAGACACATTACTACTGCTCTTTTTGGCGGCAAGATACATGTCTGTGCACAGCATGCAGCCATCTTCCCCTCCCTAGAGAAGCCCACCTCTAAGAAACTCTATTATTCATGCCACGTCTCACTCCTTCACTCTTTCTCTGTCCCTTTACAGTACAGGTGGCCTTCATCATGTATGCTAGTGACATTTTAAATCATCTTTGAGAGACCGTGGAACGAGATGCTTCGGAAGAGCTTTATAACATTGCATAGGTAAGGGTTGCTTACTGGAGTCAAAAGAGCCAAATGCTTGTCATGAATCACAGGACGAGAAACATCAATCCGAGTCAAGTCAGAGGTAGGACAGAGTCTCTCGATAATTTAAAGGTTTGCTTTGTGTAGTGTCCCAGAAAAAAATGTGCAGCCAACAGAGCTGTAGCTTGATGGCATCGATGGACAGAGAACTATGGAGGTGTGAGGCGCACATTCACAGATAACAATGATTTTGAATGTTTTTCGCACGCTATAAAGTTAACGTAGCAAAAGCATATACATATTCTTAAATGTAGGGTGAGGACTTGGTTCTGTGCATCGGTTGTTGATTTGATTGAGGCAGATCTGAATGTAGCCTGCAGTCAATTGTAATAAAGGGATGGGGTTTAAACGTAGTAAATGACTGAAAAAGTCTGGTATACGTCAACAAAAAGACTGCTGCTTCATTGGAAGATCGAGTTATGCCTTTTTGAGCAAAAAAATGTAAAAGCAAAACAAATGCATGGATAAATCAATTAAAGACCAATAACACGCATTTAGAAAATGATAGGATAAATTGCCATTTCATGCCAACTTAAAGGTGCTGTATGTAAGATTTTGACTCTACTAAAGCATAAAAATACCATATGTTTGCCGATATTTAAGAAACATGCTAAGTTAACATACTCGTTTATCTGAAAAACAATGCTACAGTCAGTTATTCTCCTTAGAAAATGTGCGACTGCAAGTTTACCCAACTGTATTTCGGCAACCATGGTTGCCAGTTGGCGGAAAACAGCATATTTCATTTCGTTCATAGTCAAGTGCGCTCGTTCCTGTTTGTGTCATCAATCTGGCAACCTGTGTGTGCGTCAAGTCTGAGGACGAGGGGCCGGGTGAAAAAACCCTCTCCAATATTTTGAATTTGGACTGCAATACCTAGTTCAACCACTCGGTGTCAATCCTACATACAGCACCTTTAAGATTTGAAAAGTATCCTAATGGAAATTACAACGGTAACAGACAGATGGACAAATATGCTTCCCTTGAAACAAATAGAGAATTTTTCAAATATCTTACAGTAATACACAATCTGTGCTTTAATTCATGCCTAGAGCAGAAACAAGCTCTGAAGTTTAATTAAATGGGTTAGGTTTGTTTAAATACCCTAAGTGCTTTGGCAAGCTCTACCAAAAAGTTTTTGCAATGTAAATTTTGAGTTTCATAAAACTTCCTGGCCCCCATTACTAACAGAAAACAAACAAACCTCATATTTCATGTAATTCAGCCTCCTCAAATGCCTATGAGGCATTTGAATCCTACTTTTATAAGTGGATTTCTCTATAGCCACAAATGTTTGGCTTGGTTTGGTAATGCAGCAGAGGGTCTATTCATAGAGCCTTTGACCTGATGTAATTCAGCTGCTGAAAAGAATCATCTACCTATATATTCATGGAAAGGCTGGGAGAATTCACTGAAAAAAGGCCATCTGGAGTCTGGAGACTAAGGGCTACGACCCAATGCCCACAGAGCGTGCTCTTAACAGACCACTGAATGACAGCAGGGTCCGGAGCTTTTCAGACACATGATAAAAAGAAATGAGGGTTCCTAACCAGTCTGCATCTTTTCAGAAAATAGGACCACCTGGGAAAGACCTTTGAGATGAAATATATTCCAGAGCGGTAGCCATGGAAATTATCGAAAGGTGAGCGCCATTGGAATGAATTGCACAGCAAAAACACTAAATGCATTACCAGTACTTAGTCATAGTCGTTGAACCGTGAGGTGTTGAGAAATTGCATCTTTTAGGAGGCAATGATCCATGCGCAAGTGGTCTGGAAAAAAAATAGGTGGGCTGACCGAACAAGGCTAATACCAGCAACATTTCACTTGAATAAATGCAATTTCAATTCTCTCCAATGAGTCTCTCATTCAATGTTCCTTTTTTGTTGAAAAAAAATAATAAAACTAAGACAGACACATACACTATAGGTCAAAAGATTAAAAATAATCTTGTAAAATATTATCACAATTTAAAGCAATTATTTCGTATTTGAATAAATCTAAAATGTAATTTATTGTTGTAATGCAAAGCTGAATTTATCATCAATTTATCACTCCAGTCTTCAGTGTCACATGATCCTTCGAAAATCATTATAATATGCTGAAGGGTGCTCAATTATTAATATTAGTTCTTATTAATGTTAAAAACAGTTTTTACTGCTTAACATATACATTTTTATGACTTTACGTTGAACAGAAATTTAAAAAGAACAGCATTTATTTGAAGCAAATGTTACTTTTGATCAATTTAGTTTTTTTTTTACCTCATTATTGAATGGTAGTGTATTACCATTTCCACAAAATATTACACATAGCTGATCAAAATTCAACTATGATCACAGCAATAAATCACATTTTAAAATATATTAAAAAAGAAAAACATTCTTTTAAATAGTAGAATTATAGTTTTACTGTATTTTTGATCAAATAACCAGTACTGTAAATTTGCAAGCATAGTCACCATCGCTTTTCCTTTTTTTTTTTTCATTACTGTAGCGTAAAAATGTGCAGATGTGCTGCTATTAAGGTAACTAGCTATAAACATGCTGACAGTTTAACTTTGTTTTGCGAGATCCTCTTCAAACGGTTTCTCCAGCATGACAGCAGTTGACCAGTCGCTCACATTTCATATTCACAAAGATAAGCGAGAGCCTGCCTTCAATCAAGCTGAATTAAAAGTGACTATGGAAGCCATGGCAGTCGCAAACAAGCTGAGACGGCTACTGTCTGTTTAATTCTGTATTGAATGAAAAAAGACATTTCGTCAGAAATAGCACAATTTCATTGTACCTCTGGGTTTTAAGCAGCACAAGTGGAAGGAGCTCCAAACATTACCATCATTACTGGGCTGTATCGACAACCCGTTAAAACTGATGGACTAGTCTTTAAATTAAAACAGACATGCTTTATGACTTTGCTTAGAGTGGACAGTAAAGTATCAAATGTTTTAGGCACAGATATGGTCTCTATCAGGTTAGATGGGTCTTAAATATCCATAAAGACGACTTTCTGCCCAGATACAGTTATTAAAAAGCTAGATTTGCAATCCAATGTTAAGTGCAGATATTCATTAAGGATTGTTTTAGGTGGTTAACACACACACGGCAGCCTCGCTTTCCCTTAATTCTTCCATAACCCTCCATTCCCGCAGTCAGCACGAGGGAGATCTTACCACATCCCAATTAACTCCAGGATCAACAAGAAAGTCGCTGCCGAAATTTGCCACAGTCCTCGATTTCCCTACATGTGACTGCAGAGAGTCACGTGAAGTTAAATCCCATCTAATAAATCCATGCATCAGCAGTGCAGAAGGGCTGCTGGATTTGTCCTGGAGGAGGATGTGACTGCACAGGTGCGGATCTCACAATATCCACACACACACACACACACACACACACACATATCCTGTATCTGCCAAAACTGGCTTATATGCATCGCATTTAATATATGCCAGAGGGTGTGAAGAGTTGACAATTTTACAAGGTAATCTGAGCCTATCCTTATGTACTGCTGCCACTGAAGGACAGACAAGCAAGGTGCCAAAAAAACTGAATTCAAGACACTATACAGTTACCTCATCCTCAAAAAATGACTTTTGCTGTCTGTTCATATCTCTTTAAAGGGGTCATATAATGCAATTTAAATTTTTCCTTTGAATTACATTGTATTGTTTTTTGAAACTTAAACCGCATAAACACATCTCATTACAACAAATACACAAAATAATTTTCTTTTTAGCAACATCATATGACCCCTTTAAAATGCGCTAATGCAACAAATCTTGAATTTTCTGTCACAATTTAATTTCATTGCCTAATCCATTTAAATGTTATACAAGTTAACTTAATCATATATAGGTATTGCTTATTGTTAAGATAAACTGGGCAGTAGATCTGTAGTTTTCAGCATGCTTTGCATAGGACTGCATTAAGAGAGTAAATATTGAAAGTGTAATTTTGCACTTTTCAGAAAAGTGAACGACTGTGTTTAAATGTTCAGTTAAACAATGTTTATTACGGTTTAATAAAATAAAACCTACATGAAAAATTACTTAAACCTTAACGGAAATAAAATATACTCATATACACTCATTTTTAATTTAATCTTGCTTGAAGCTCTAAAAATAACAAACTGATATACAAATTAATTAAATAGATATAAAAAAAAAAATTACAAAAATAAAAAAAGCTTAAACTGAGAATAGAAAAAAATAAAAATTCAAAATATTAATAAAAATACTAGTATCTCAATGACACAAAATTAACACTGGTTAGTTAAAGTTGGTGTTGTTTTGTGGCCCTAAACTAACTGCATGGAGGATTCTTAATTTAATAAACAATTTTTTGAATGCAAGGAAAGTAGAGAATCATCATTCGTTACCTTGTTACTAGATAATCCGAGCTTTCGACTAAAAAAATAAATAAAAAAAATACCGCTACATATATTTACAAAAAATACTACCGTTTCATTCATTTCTATAAAAGATCACTGATTGCAACAAAAAACAATTGTTGTGAACAGGGCTCCAAACAAAAAAAAAAAAAAATCGAGTAAAGAGCCATTGGCTCCTATAAGAAAAATATATTTTTTAAGGTGCCACAGAATAAACGTGTTTTATTTTATTATTATTATTTATTTTTTTACATTATAACATTTAATTCTTACTTCCCTGTGATAAGTGTCTCATCTTTTCTTGACTTTATCAGCATTTTAATTCATCTTGTCGATGACCTGGGAACTAAGGTTCACTTGAAGTGGGAACTAAATGTCTTTTACAACTTGAAATATACAGTCACACATTGTTTATTACACAGAATCTGTACCAATATGATGGACCATAATCATCACTTGGAGTGTAGTTTGGGCTCCTCAGTGCATCCTGTAAATGTTGTCATACACTCTTAAAAATAAAGGTGCTTCACGATGTCATAGAAGAACCTTTTTTTTCTAAATGATTTCATAAAGAACCTTTAACATCTGAAGAACCTTTACAGGTTCTTTGTGGCGAAAGAAGGCTCTTCAGATTACAAAAAGTTGAGAAAGAGATGGTTCTTTAAAGAACCTTTGACTGAATGGATCTTTGTGGAACCAAAAATGGTTCTGTGAAGAACCTTTTAAGCACCTTTATTTTTCAGAGTGTATGTCTTTCACACTTTCAGTTTTTCTTAATTCGCAAAATCCAATTTTTTATAGGAGGAGTTCAATGTAGACAAGTAAAAATATTAAAATGCAATAGCGCATAAATATAGAAAAATGCTCCTCTTTATAGTTATTTTTCTAGCTGATTGATGAGCTTATATTCTGAGGTAAATGTATATTACGTTGCAATGTTTACAATCTTTACATGAGCTTTTACATGAGACATTTCAGTAAGTTGTCCTGTAAGCTCTCTGATAAAATAGCTTTTGATGTTAATTCATGTTCATTACTATAGTAGTAAAGAGGAAGATTAAATGGGTTCACTTGCCGCTTGAACTGTGTCTTGAACTGAGGCGCTAAAGTGACCGAGCCTGCCACATTATATAGCTCCAAAACTGTATTTATTGTTTGAATTTTGATATGAATTTGGAAAAAATTTTAAGCTGATACTTTGTTTATTCAAAAGTATCAAAGCACAAAGCTTTTTGCGATTACTGGACGGCAAGTGCGCTTCAAAAAATGAAGCTCATGCATCAACAGAACACAGCATAGACTAAGATCTTGATAAGAAGAAGCCATATTATTAATGATTATAAACGAGAATTAACAATATTGCCAATATCCACACAGCTGACAGCTTTACCTGTTGTAGCTTGTTCATGTTGTGCGTGAAATAGATGCTGCTTTTACTCACTTTCACTTTTTACATCTCCGTCATGCCGATCTCAGAGATGAGGACTGTTTGAAACTCTTTTTTCCACTAAAACTTTGATGTGCATTATCTCGGTTTAATATGCGAACATAAAAGTTGTGATCGCAAAACAATCAGGAAAATTAATTTAAGTTATAACGTGTAAATACTTAGGCCTAGTCGCCAGTAGCGACCTCAGCAAAAACTTCATATGCAATTTAATATTTCTGGTCACAAATGCAACTGTTTTAGTTGCAGTTTGGAGACCTGGTGAACAATTTGTTTCCTTTTTTTTTTTTTTTTTCAAATAGAATGTTTCTGAATAATAAGCAGTTCTCAGTTCCCAAAATTCGTTTGCATCACAGGGGTTGCAGCATATTCACATCAGCCCCTGTGAATCCATGTGCACTTTCATTTTCTTCTGAACCGCGCAGGCAAACACCGGCAGATGTTTGAACTTCTGAAGCAGCTTATGCCCGGGCTTACGAGTAATCAAACCTCTGAGAAACCTAGAGCCTCTTTAAACATGGAAGTGGTCAGGGGAGAGATGAAATGACACAATGCCCTGGTGGAGGGGGATGGAGGAGGCAGATACTTGATATGTGAAGCAGGAGGATGCTGATGCTTTTCGGTACATCAAAACACAAACCAGGCATGGAGCGAAGACTTCGTTGCAGCTACAAATAGAGCCATCATGTTGAAGGAACAAGAATGTGGAAATTTGCAGTTCAGTGAACGCATGCATTCGTTCATTAGGACATCAGAAATCTTTGCCTGGAAATAATGACAAGCAGAGCCGATTCTGTAGGGGAGAGATGACTCAGTCAACTCCTCATCAGATGTTTGGCCAAATGTTTGCAAACTCAGAGCCGCTGATTAGATGTGATATTCTGTCAGATCTTTGGCCAGTCACGCAGGAGTCATCAGGCTTGTTTGAGACACAAAGAAGTGAAATGCGAGTAGAGAAAACAAAAGAGCAATTGTATCTGCACAACCTCCTGCTAAGAGTAAAGGATGACAGACAATGAAAGACACTTTATAGCGGATGAGCTCTGATAAAACAGCTAGAGTGAGTTTCATTTTTTCAAAGCCAATATGCCAAAAATGCCAAAGGACCATATTCAAGTCGGGAAGCAGAACAGGAGGGAGCAAAAGCAAACCATCAAAAAACCGACTCAAGAAAAACATAACTGCTCCAACCCTTTTCAAACCATGGAAGGATGAGTAATTTTCCTTTCCAAAATTAGAGAAAAGAATCATATGCTGACAAAAGCAACATATGCCATGAGTCATTGCTTTACCAAAGCTAAAGATGGAAGGAGAGAAAAAAGAAAACCTCATTTCCACCATTCCTTGCTCCTCATCCTTCCCTCTACTGACACACTTGAGTCATTCTCTCATCCTCTCCTTTCTTTAAATGAATTGAAGATGCTACTATAGCTGTGCTGATACAATCGCATCAATATTTTGAATCTTTGATATCATACTTCACTGAAAAAAGTGAAAGGAATAGCTACATGTAGTTTAAATGGATTAGAAGGTTTGCTTGAGTGGACTTTTAATGCATGGACAAAAATTGAGAGAATCCTAAAATTTGAGTTTGAAAGATGAATGAGAGTCTTAAGGGCCCTTCACACAGAATGCATCTTTGTGTCTAAAAACACGAGATGCTGCGCTCAGGAATGGGTTTTTAAAAAAAGTTATTAAAAACAAGTCCACCATGTTGCTGTTAAATAAAAAAGTCACCATGCCAACTTGCTACTGTAAACAAAAGCTTGAAACACTTGCTCCGCCTCCGGGATCTTTTGATTGGCTCAAAGTTCTCAAACTGACATTGAGGAGCAGTGCTGCGCCTTGACACGGCTTCTTAAAAACGTGGTGCCATATGCGAGAAGCTGCAAAAAACGGCCCCTTATTGGTTTGGAACTTTTGTCTGTGGAATATTCTATCAAAGAATTTTAAGAATCTCTTGAACCAAACCACATTAGAGGGACTAAAAGCAATACACTTCTAGGAATTCTGGGTTTGTCATAGTTTAACCCTCTTAAGATCTTGTGATGATCACGATGTATTGAGACATATGTACGATGTTGATCTTTACCTTCCTGCCGATGGCTCCGCTGGGTTTGCGGGGCGGAGGCGGCTCGAAGATCCTCTGCTGCTGCTGTGGTGGCAGCGTGGAGTAGAGTGGGATGATTTTGATGTCGCCAACATCAGGGCCGAGATCGTCAATCTCACGTTTGATCCGTTTGCAGGCTTCATCGATTTCCTAGAAGGTAAAAAGACTGATGTTAGAGACCACAGACAGAGAATCAGGTGCAAAATTAATGCCTGGCGATTGCCAAAAGACATTTTTAGCAAGTAAATTAAATATAATTAACATATTAGGAACTGCAACATAATACAAGGAATAAATGGCTGACATTTGCCAATGACAACTTTTTAAACACAAACAAGGCTCGTTGGAAAAATGTGTCCAAAAACATACCAAAACATACAATTCTCTGCAGGTTCCATCTGGAATAAACACTAGTGACAGTAAAACACCAACAACTTCTTCCTTTTCACATGAATAATGATAAGGCAGATTATTAGACTTATTTTTTTATGTCAGCCATTTATTCATTGTATTATGTTTGCCCAGTTCCTTGCAAATTACTATGTTATGAGCTAAAAACACTTAACACCGTGCATGATTTGGAAACTAACACATTTTTTGGCTCACTGGACATTTCACTGTGAAAGTGTCCCAAAACCTGCAAGAAGCAATGTAATAGTTTCCAGAGATGTCATGTTTTTCCAAAGAATCTTGGTTGTTTTATGAAAGTATAGTCTAGAATGGCAAGTTTCCTCCAGATCTCCATTAGGACCCAAAAGACACCAAATAAAAACTAGAACATATTTTTAGGGATGTTTTTGTCCATAGAGCAAATGCCATTAGGGTCGTGTGTTGTTCAGACCCCACTGACTTGAAAAGGCTAAAACAATGTCTCTATGTTCCATGAAAGAAAGTAAGTCATAAAGGTTGGGATCGACACACTGATGACAGAATTGTCATTTTGTACAACCTTTCCCTTTAAAAACAGGACGCATTGGGTATGTTAAATAATTATTTTCATTTGCTTTTATAAGCTCCAAATCAGTGGGTTGTGTAAATCCGTTCTCTCTTTGTCCAACTTCCTCACATCAACTGATTTTGGATCAGCTACCCGTTAAGCTCCATGTTAGCCACTTTTACAAACATCATTAACTGCTGGATCAATTCCCCCATTCTGGAAACACCAGCACCACTGAGGCTTTGGTGGTTCAGTGGTGGTACACTTGACGTGCCAGTCATGTCACCCGAGTGAGAAAACGAAAGCTGGAGTGCATGGCTTTCGTGGTGCTTGGGTAAGATCCTTACGGCTGTGCTATCAACAGCGGCAGTCACAAGGGCACGTGTACATTCACATACCCACTTTATTATTCCAGATGGCAACGTAGTAGAGCTAATGTGAGATGAGAAAGCCGCAATGGTGCATAACTAGGAGCAAATCACAACAGATCAGTTAAGTGAAGCTGAACTTTTCAAACACTATGGCTTGAGATCTAGAAATACGTGCCAGTCATCACAGAAAATTAGAGATCCGAACGTGTTTTATAAAGCACACACTGTAGTGCAGCCTTAACAAGCACGCATTTTACAAAAGAAAAAAAGGTGTCAAAATAAAGTTCTAGACTACCCTAACCAGTGTTCACTAAATGCCTTCTCTCACAAGTCAAGAGAAATATTCACTCTGACACAAATGAAGAATGCTTAGTATTTACAGCAAAGCTTTGTCTTTTCTTCATGCATGAGCACACTGCGCTCATGACAAGTGGCACAGTCCTACTCATTTGGAAGTCAAAGCTTATGCAGTACCGCCATCCTCAGGGCAAAGTGTGCACTGCGACTTGAGCAGGAAAGAGATAAATGGTACATCTCTAGAAAAACTTCAGGCTGTTGTAATAAAGCATTTATCGATATCATGACATGCACTGCAACATCGAAAGGCCCTAAAAGTCTTTTACTTGAGACCCTTTCATTGGGTATCTAAGCAGCCATAGCTGATCATTTACCCATAAAAGCATTAAAGCTCGTAAGCGTGCTGATATCCCAGACACGGTAGTCCGTGCACGCACCGAATCGCTCCCTGGGGCACAATATGCGCAGAAAATGGTGCCGGTGGCCATGTGCATCTTAATCAAAGCTCTGCCACAACGGAGCAGGACAAGGCAAATCTGAATGGATTGATCAAATTAGCCAAAGTATTAATAGTCCATCAGCCCTTGGGAAGCGGCAGCTGTCAGGAGGACTGCTATCCTTGCTGCCAAGGCACTGGGGAGAGAGGGACAAGCGGCTGTGCCAAAGCAGAAGAGCCTGCACCTGGAGCAGGATGCCAAATCGAGACCCTCGCTTCTCGCAGTGGCGCGATACAATGCTGGAGAAAAATATTTTAAATGGACGCTATAATCTACATGCTGCAGATGCAAATGAGCTGGCACAGATCTAAAGGAGAAAACTAATCTTAATCAGTGGTAATTTAGGCCTGATTTGAACGAGCAAAGTTGAACAAATAACCGCAACCGTATCAGCGTGGGTTTTTTCTTTTTGAAAGATCGTGTGGTTTAAAACTAATTGCTGTTTGCGGAAAGCCTATAGAGTTAAGTCGTCCATTTCTTCTGCAGAGTTTCGATGCATTAGCAGGAACCAGGAAAAGATAAAGAAGCTAAAACGAAGTGGACAAACAGTGTAAATTGCTCAACTGAAATGAGGCACCTTCATTGACCAAAAGGAGCAAACTGAGCTATTATGTGACCAGCCTAAAAACCATGTTCCTGGCCTAGATTTTAGCATATTCAATCGTTCTTTAAATGGGTGAAATATAATGGCCAACTCCACTACTGTGATCATTAGTCTCATCACATGCTTAAGATGTGAAGCACTGCACCCTTTGAACTGCCCAAGTCCGTATGAACTCCATTAACCCAATTAAAAGCACATTAACAAGCGGATATCCATTAAAAAGCAAGATCTGCTACTACAAAGCCAAGAGATGTCCAAATAGCCAACGTGTTAATGTGAGTTTAAGTTGTTATTTCTTTTATGTAAACATACCAATTAAAGGAATAATTCACCCAAAAACCAATATCATGTTGTCATTTCATATAACGTCACATCGTTCCAAACATTTATGACTTTCTTTTTCTGCAAATATTATCATGAATGTTGGTTATCGAACAGTTCTGGTTCCCTTTGAATTACATTGTATTTTTGTCAATATTATGTCCTTACTGTTTGATCACCAACATTCTTTAAAGTACTGTATCTTACGTTCAACAGAAGAAAGTATTTTCATTTTTGGGTAAACTATGCCTTTAAAGGTGCAGTATGTAATATTGACGGCTACTGGTTGAAATTGGTACTGCAGTCCAAATACAAAAAATTCCTCAAGACTCAACACTCATGCAGGTTGCCAGATTGAGGACTCGCAACTGGAACGAGCAAAATTGACAACGGAAGGCGACGAGCCTTACACGGTAAGTTGATGTGTTGATTTATCTGCATTTTAATATTCCTCTGGTCATAGAGCTTTTTATAAATGGATGCCGAGGTTTTTTAGGTCAAGTAAAATCTGCTATTTATGTTCCAGTTCGTTTGCTGGCTTCCGTGGCTGCAATAAGCTGTGTTTTCTACCAACTAGCAACCCAGGGTGTCGAAATCCAATTGGGTAAACTAGCAGTGGGTGGAGTCACACAGACCAAAACAAAAATAGACATCCCAACACAGAACACAGATTGAACTTGGCATGTTTCCTAAATATCTGCAAACATACAGTATTTTTACTCTTCAGTATAGTCAAAAAAAAAAAATACATACAGCACCTTTAAGAATGCCATATGGAGGTTGATTTTCTGTATAAGCACTGATGATTTTAATGTTGCTCTGTTGCCTGACACAAAAACTAAGTACTCAACCAATGGTGTGAGTTCAGGGCAGGACTATGTGTTTGGCAGAAAACAGTAGATGGGCGAGTTTAGAACCGTCATTAATTTTTCAATTACTTCTGAAAACTAGCAGCACAGAAAATCCACACAAACATATCAAAAGCGCAAACAGAGTCAGTCTGTTCGCGATAAAGACGAGCTCACTTGTATCCGCTGACATTCTGGACTTGATAATGATTCGTTCACAGCATAGAGAACAATCCTGCGCATCAATAAATCTCCACTCAATTATCATCCGATGCTGGTGGAGACAGTCCAACTGCAACTTACTTGAGTTCATTCATTCTGCAACGAGCCAGCGATCAATCTCACACCTGCAAATGAAAACGGATGTACACGAGCAGACCCACTGGAGAAACTAATGACGAGAGTCTGCCGTTAATAAATAGGGTGTCAAATTATCTGATTAGGTGGATGGTGCGAAGATATGACTTCTCTTTGCAAAGGGAAGTAAGAGACATAAATAGAGGAAGTAGTATGTTCAGTTAGACTGTCTGTCTGTTCGTTTGTCTAGCCTGCTTTGAATGAGGTTTCAAATTGACTGAATTGTTGGATTACTGCAATTTACATGATTTTTCTGGCCTCCTCATTATATTTATGTAAAGCATCCAAGAAAATGAAGTAATTTTTTCTTTGATCTTAGCAAAAGGAGAAAACGAAGAGAACAGATATGTGGGGAACGCTGGTGATTCTCCATCTGTGAGCGTATTTATCATTTGGGTGGGTCCCTGAGCCTCCACTGTGCTCAGGTGAGCACTGGTTGCGGGAGACGTAAAATAATAAATGGCTTAATTTCAGGGCTGAATCTGGGTCATTCTCTGCCATCTCTCACAGGCTTTTGCCTTTGCGCCAAGGCCAGCTGTGTTCATGGCCATTATCAATCTAAGCATTGATCTCTTCCGCACTATTTAACAGTTGTGTGTGAGGCGGCTTGAAAAATGTCACAAATGACAAATGTGGCTCATAATGAGCATCTTGAATGTGAAGTCATAAAGCCACACACACACAACCAAAATAAAGCACCCCCCGTTTGTCATTCATGGTTTTCTGCGAAGATATTGAAATATATTGAAATGTCACAATATATATATATATATATATATATATATATATATATATATATATATATATATATATATAATATTCTAAAATATATATATATATATATATATATATATATATATATATAGCAATTAATTGTTCAAAGTCCTCTTATGTTATTCTGCGTGCTTAAGATGCATTTTTTTCTTACTACATGTTATCTTAAGGTTTTTTCCCATTATTTTAATTTTAGCTTTAGTATAACATTATAATACCATTCATTTTTTCACTTTTTTATAATTTAAAGAAACCAAATTAAAATTTTTAATCTAATTAATCACACCCTTAAATCGCTCACTTCATGAAATTAAGCATAGACCATCTATCTTTACTTTGTCATCATTTGCTATATCTAGCAAAGCAAACCAAAAGATTGAAGGGTGATTCTCGAAAATCTGCATTTTTGCAAGCTTTTTTCCAAGATAAATTTAGATGTCTTTCCAAAAAAGGTCTCCAAAAGGACACCAAAGGACCTGATATAATATGATATAAGGAGCCCATATAAGCACATATGAAAGAAAAAAAAGAGCTAAAAAAATTCAGAATTGTATAGTAGCCTATGTGTACAGTGCAACAGCATAGAGCTTTTTACATTTCAGAGAAGTCAAGTTGCGATACCGAACAGGACCACATGGAGATGCCAAAAACCCATAAACCAACCACCTGCTGACTGCATTTACTACAGTACACGGATCCATTCAGAAAAACTAAACACAGCAACATACACATGACAATCAAAACATTATTGTCAATGTGTGTGGAAACAATGTCTGTACCTGTGCATAATACAATGTGCAAACAGTGCATAAAGAGCACTCATACATGCATAAATATAATGGCCTCACGAGTGTTTACTGTATGACTCCTGTACGCCACCGCAATCGTCTTAACCTTAAATGCAGTCTTCATCCATCAAAACTATACTAGCAAGACACTGGTTATCCAGTTGAGAAAACGTAATTTGCGTCTCATCTGACCATACAGCGTTGGGATTTGTTGACAATCCGTTCAGTCTGTGCTTCACACAGTGCGACGTGTGAGCTCACGCTCTTCAGGGACAATCACAGAATATGACAGAGCTTGCCCTTTAAAGCCAAACACACTGGAATGTATAATTCACTGAAAACACAACGCAAGTCTCTATTCTCTCTGCAATCTCTGATGTAATCAGCCTGGTTTCCTTTATATTAGCGTTGTTTTGGACAGACTGTTTGAATGCATTTTATTAGTTTATCATTGTATTGGTTAGTTTCACGGATCTGATCGCAAGCAGAGAAGCAAAGGGTTAGAATTTAAATTGTGCTTCAGTAATTTTGCGTTAAATTCTTTTAACGTGTTAAGGATTGTAAAATTTATCTGGTTTTAATTTTTTTAGCGTTTTTTGGATTGTAGAATTATTTGCATGAGCTATATTCAGAGGAGGCATTACCTCCTGTCCGGTGAGGAAGAGCAGCACATCTCCCTCATCTTCCTCACACATGTGGATCTGGATGACCGTGCGAATGGCCGCTTCCAGGTAGTCCCTCTCCGGCTCGGGTGTGTAGAAGATCTCCACGGGATGCGTCCGGCCGGGAATAGTCAGCAAGGGGCAGCTGTCGAAATACACCTGGAACTTTCCAGCGTCCAGAGTGGCGCTCATTACGATGACCTGGGGAGAAATACATAGACTGCGTTGGCTTTTGAACAGACACCGTTTAACACAGCATTCGGTAAAAGCCGCTGTGCTTTGCCCGTGTCGACAGCAAGCACGTCTCGTTCTCTCTGGGGATATTATGATTGCAATCAAACAAAAAAAAAAAAAAAGGCACAGCGCTATTCTGAGGTCCACCCGCCACCTTTCCACATCATTTCGAGTTATAATAGCTCTTAAAGCATATTAAACTTTAAAGCTGCATGGGGACGGTGGGCTGAGGGATCACTTGGAGTCACCTACACCTTATTTAACAGTCTCTGAACACATGTATAACCTTTGATTTGTTCCTGACAACAACTAGTCATTACCCATCTGCTTTATGAGAATCGCTCCAGCACATTTCAGCCATAAAACTGGCTGCGCTTCTGCTCTCCTTGGGCTGATGGCTTTCAAATGGGCTGACCCAGCAGCGGCAGCTTTACCTCCACTAAAGCGACTGGCTGTGCATTTCTAACGTTTGTCTTCAAACAAACGGACACGCAGCTGTCAGGTGTGTGAGCGGCTTCATCGGCGACAGTCCACACACTTGCAGAATTATTTGCATTTGTTAAGAGAACAATTTCTCCTGGCTCAGCATGATCTGGCTTCAAAACTGAACAACTCACTAGTTAGCTTTTCTCTCTTCTCCGTTACATCAACAGCTATTCACTCCAACAGCAAAGGGATGATTGCTAATATGTATATGGTAGTGTATTAATCAAATATATGTATATGCACACAATAGTCACCTTCCAAAATATTCAGTTTTTGGTAAATTTCACCTTATTTATTATATATTCAGAATACTATCAAATCCAAATTATTCCATTTTTATTCGATTGTTAATGCGCATATTATTTTGCTTTACAAATTCGCCTCCACAACTAGTGGTTAAAAAAGCCGTTTATGAAATGAAACCTGGACATCCAGGACACAAATCTATGAGAGTTTCTGCAGGCTTTATGAAGGTAAATTTAAGAATTTTTCAAGACCTTTTATAGACCAATTAAAAACAATATCTAAAATATCTAAATCTGAAATCAAGATACATGTACTGGAGAAGCAAAATTACACAAGATGTCCTGTTTTCTGAGAAATTGCTCAAAATTAAGCATTTAAGATTAGTATCTGCCAATGAGGTCAGAAAATCAACTTAATTCAAAGGGAAACAAGTTTTCCCTTATTGAGTGACATCTGTGCTCATTTTAACCATAAATTCATTTAATTTTGATATTTAATTCAGAAAACAAGACTTTATCATAATTTTGACTCTCAAAAAACTCTTGATTTAAGGCTCTTTATATATTTATACTGGAAAACCAGACAAAAGTGAGTGATATTTTTTATTTTTTTTTTGCAGTGTAAGCAACATTTAACGCTAAAACTAAGACTTTCTGCTCCCATTTGAGATCTTTTTAAAGCCTTAATTTGTGGAAGGACAAGTTAAAACTTTTTAAGACCAGCAGAAACCCTGCTATAAACAATTTTTTTAAAAACCCTGCTATAAACAAACATGAATGTTTTCAACTGATCAAATACACCTTACACTTTAGTGTAACTTACAGTGTACTTACCAAAGAAAGTACAGACTAATGTAAGGTTACGACATGGGTTTAGGTTAGGTTTAGGTGCAAGTTCAAGATTAGTACCTCGTTATTATTCAGTTATTGCAAATAATATAGTAAGTACATTGTACGTACATATAAAACATGACTGTACTATAAAGTGCCTAATTTTCTCTCTAAAGTTGTGATGAGACCGAAGTAACTGAAGAGATATATATATATATATATATATATATATATATATTTTATCCATCAGTTGTTGTTGGAGGCATAACTGAATGCAATCTTCCAATCTAATCTTGGCCTATGATTTTTTTATTTATTTTTTTGAACATTATGGTAAAAAAAAAAAAAAAAAAGAAATGCATGGATAAATTGTTTGCAATAAGATCATCAAGATGCATGTAGAAAATAAGGTGAATTTTCATTTCATGCAGACCTAAATATTCTTCCCCTCATGTCCTCCAGTTTCTAAGGATAAAAAACAACCACAAGGTGGTGCAAGCATACGATCAGCATGACATACCTTGAGGTCGGATCTCTGCCGGACCACTTCTTTGAGGACGCCCATCAGAATATCTGTGGCTAAGGTGCGCTCGTGAGCCTCATCGAGAATAATGACACCGTATCGCTCCAGCAGCGGGTCGTTCATAGCCTCGCGGAGCAACATACCGTCTGTCATATATCTGTGAACACAACACACGTTAATGCACTCATCTTTATCTCAGGTGTCATTTGCCCAAAAGTACCTACACTACGACTCCTGTTTAAAAACCACATACACATTGCTTGTGTCTAAACCTTTGCTTTCTACCAGAACTGTTACTTACTTCAGAATGGTCTTTGCAGAGCTACAGTCCTCAAATCTGATGGAGTATCCGACCTCCTGGCCAAGCATGACATCCATTTCATCTGCCACTCTCTGAGCCACACTCATGGCTGCCACCCTACGAGGCTGTGTACAAGCCACGCCGCGCTTGGGGCCTGGGAGGGCCCTCACCATGTCCACACACCACTGAGGGATCTGAAAAAGACGGCCGATTCATTAATGCGCTTTACTGTGTTTCTCTAGTCTTCCCTTGAACAAATGAATGAGTAGTTAACATGGTGCCAGTCACAAACTCGTCAGAATGACTCTCGGGAAGGTTGTGAAAAAGGGCACACTAGCTTTGGTTGCCTGAGTCTGTTAGCAGGCAGCATGATTTAAAATACAAGAAAGGATTTGGTGTGTATTTGAATAGGATTAATGATCAGGGGAATATTTTATATGATTCGTTTTATTTGTCTATGTAACAATAATAATGACAGGATCAATTACAAGGAAACCCTTGTTTGGACTGACCTGTGTGGTCTTTCCAGAGCCTGTCTCTCCGACGAGCACAAAGCTCTGATGCCGGTGGAGGATGTCATTAAAGCGCTCTTTGTACTCCCAGACGGGCAGCTGCAGCCTCTTCTTGAGGATCTCGTAGAAGCGCGGCGTGTGAGGCAGGTTGGTGAAGGGGTTGATCTGCTGTTGCATGGCCGTCTGCTTGAGTGTGAGCATCCCGGCGCTGGGCACGACGGAGCTGAGGGACGCGCTGGACGCCTTGCTGTCTCGATCCCGGTCTCGATCGCGGTCCCGGTCACGATCACGGTCCCGATCCTTCGACCGCTCGTCCCGATCGCGGTCACGGTCCTTACTGATGGGAACACATCAAGAACAACACAAGGATTTAGTTCCCTGGAAAAAAGTCAATGTTCAAACTGATAACATTCATGAGAAATTGATATTCAAATTATGCATGTATGCAAGCGATTGCATGACTCTATTAGCCAACTCCAACATAACATCTTATTAAAGGGGTCATCAGATGCAAAATTCACTTTTACATGCTGTTTGAACGTGAGTGTTGGTATTGTGTACACACAACCAGCCAGTAATGATACAGACCCACCCAGTGTTTGTTTGTTTTTATATATATGTAAACAATGTGTATGTTTAGGACCCATTTAATAGCAACTTAGTGATGAAAGGCCAGTAATTGATTTCAGGCAAACAACTCTTTCTAAAAGTACAAGTATCATAACTACTGAAGTTGAAATAATGTGGACAAAGAGCTTTCACAGTTTATGTGATATCAGAGATGAGAGCAGATCAGTTTTAGTGTTTAAAGTTAGTGTTCAAAATCAATTCTCCTGTGAAGCAAATGAACAGGATTTTTTTCTTCTGCTTTTACTACTAAAAATGAGAGTATTTTAATTTTTTTTTTTTTTTTGATAAATGCTTGTAGCTTAGGTTGAATGGTGCACAGCGATGTCTGAATCTCAAAAGAATTTCTGTGCGTTTCTTGCCTTTTCTTTAAATGAATCAGTTGAGTCGGCTCTCAAAAGAGTCTGAATGATTCGTTCACAAACCCGATTAAATCAGTTTGGTCGTCAACTCACTGAACCAAGTGCGAAAACATCTTTTGGCAAAAATCACTGAACAAACTGACATCTTTTGGCAAAAAATAAATGAAAAATAAAATACAAATTTTACTAAAAAAGCCCGTTTTCAAACATATTCGTAAGGTGTTTATCTGTAACATTTACGCTATTCCCAACATCACAACGTTAAATAAAAACCCTTTTAACTCTCATCATCCATCCATCCTTCAGTTCAACAAGTCGACGACCGAACCGATTCACTCAGGTTAACGAATCGTTTAGAACACCACCGAGAACCGATTCACTCAGGTTAACGAATCGTTTAGAACACTACCGAGAACCGATTCAATCGAATCGTTTAAAAGATCCGGCATAACAGAACAACTCGTTTAGAATTCAGAACTTCTACTCATAACAACATTAAACCCAAACAACGAGCAATTCATACAAATACACTAAAAGATAATACAATGTCACTGAAAACCAAAGATAAACAAAGCAGGCCGCGCTTTAGCAGCATGCAGCCAAAAAACAGCCTCATTAACGTAAGATCACATCCCAAACACTAAACATTTTACTCTTTTTATAGTTAGTTTTTTGAGGACGGTTTCGGAGCCTAGTGGTGTTCCACATTCCGACACCGGCAAAGTCACGATTACACAACACGTTTACACTCAACATCATCCGCTAACGCTACTCATTTAACGGCTTCACAAAGGCTTCGTGTCTGCTTCTTTACATATTGCAAACCAGAAGTATGAAGTAGCTACTCTTAACACACACACAAGAGAGAGAAATGTAAATAGTGCCAGTTGTACGTCAAAGCGACGCAGCAGCGCACGTGTTAGCGGCAGCCGTCACAAAGACTCGCGCGCTTCTGTGCAAACACACGCTTTCCTGCGAGCTACAATAACCTCTTCGGAAGGCAACCGTGCCTTTTATATACAATATGTATTAGCAACGATGTCCCTGTCTGTGCGGTATTAAACCCGCACCAGCACAGGAGTGTGACTATGCTAGCACAACCTAGCCGCTCACTGCTAATACACTCCTCCAGCTCAACGTACCCGTCAGATGACCTCTTCTTGCTCGACGAATAATCATCGCCTAAATCCAACCGATGCCGTTTTGACATCTCGTAATAGAAATATTAATAAGGCAAAAGAGAAAAGAGTTTGGTCGGTTTCTCCACCGCAGCCACTGCTCTCTCTCTCTCCCAAGCGCGGCTAAAAGACAAGATGGCGACCGGAAGCACTTACCTCATCATGATTATTGCAAGTGCACCGAAGCTCAACACTGCAGCAGACGCCTCTGATTATGCGTATTATTCAGTATATTTTGGTTTAGGTTGCAAGAGATGTATACTGAATAATGCACGTTGTGGGTTGTCTGCATACTGTACCGGAGGATATTATATCTAGCGCCAAATAAAGCAGAGCGCGCGACAGTTCCGGTATTCACCGCACGCGGCGCTACAGAGTTTGTGTCCTTGGATTTTCTTCTTCTTTTTTTTCTCTTTCAAAAACAAACATCAAACAGAACACAAACAAAAATGGGCGATAACATTTTTAATATGAGAGATGTTTTTATACATTTCTTGTTCCTAGTGTCTTGGATTTTCTTTGCAAGTCATAACTGCTGGATTTTTAGTTGTAAGTAATTGACTGTATTTAAAAGGAACAGCCAGTTGTTTTATTTTCATAAAAAGTACATTTAAAATATATTTACCTTAAATGTGATATTGAGTTAAAATTGTAATCAATATATTTACATGTGCTTTAGTATGTTACTAAGCACGTCAAAATATTTAAATATAAAAGAAAATAATGATTTCAAATGTGTATTCCTTTTTATTTTATGTTATCTAGCTTTTAAAGAATAAAAAACACAAAGTGTCTCTTTAAGTACACTTAAGTGGCCTTTTATTTCATGCATCTGCAAGTACAGTTTAAAAATACTTTTAAGATTTCTAGTAAATTTCAGTTCAGTTCACGTTTATTTGTATAATGCTTTCACGATACAAATCTTTGCAAAATAACTTATCAGCGGTGACGTCTATATGCCAGAAATATACAGTACAAACCATGCAGTCAGTTAATGACATGTATTCAAACAGATGGTGGACACTATAGCAGCAATAATTATATGTTGCGATTAAACTTAAAGCATTATTTGGTAGTTTTGTGTGTTGGTTCAGTGTTGGCATCATCTCTTCTCAGGTACAGAGAACAAATTAGCGTAGCTGCTGTTCCAACCAAGCAAGAATGATCATGTGTGCATTTGATTAGATAGCTGAAGCATAAAGTTATGAGATACATTATGTGAATGCTTGGCTCTAGATTTAAACAGAGAGAGTGTGTCTGAACCCCGAACATTATCAGGAAGACTGTTCCAGAGTTTTAACAAAAAATGTGAAAAAGCTCTACCTCCTTTAGTGGACTTTGCTATCCTAGGTACTATCAAAAGTCCAGTGTTTTGTGACCATAGGGAGCGTGATGGATTGTAGCGTGGTAGAAGACTAGTTAGGTACGCAGGAGCTAAACCATTAAGGGCCTTATAAGTAAGTAATATTTTGGAACTGATACGAAACTTAATAGTTAGTCATTGTAGAGACTAAAATTGAGGTAATATGATCATATTTTCTTGACCTGGTAAGGACTCTAGCCGCTGCATTTTGGACTACCTGTAGCTTGTTTATTGAGGATGCTGGACAACCAGCTAGCAGTGCATTACAAAAGTCCAGTCTAGAGGTCATGAATGCATGAACTAGCTTTTCTGCATCAGAAACAGGTAACATGTTTCGCAGCTTGGCAATGTTTCTAAGATGGAAGAATGCTGTTTTTGTAACATGGGAAATATAACACCAACATTTTTGACCGTAGAGGCAGTAACTGTAAATCTGTCTAGATGCAAATTGTAATCTAAAATATTTTTGATCCAATAAGTAATATTCCTGTTTTATCTGAATTTGATAGGACAATCTTTTAATTTTTAACAAACTTTGTTAGCTTAGATAATGTAGAAGTTTCATCTGGTCTTGTTGAAATATATAGTTGAATATCATCAGCATAACAGTGGAAACTAATCCCATATTTTCAAATAATATTACTAAGGGGCAACATATATTGAAAATAGTAGAGGGCCTAGGACAGATCCTTGCAGCACTCCATACTTTACTGGAGTTAATTGAGATGACTCCCCGTTAAAATAAACAAAGTTATAATGATCAGACAGGTAGGATTGAAACCATGTTAAAGCCTACCCTTGAATAGCTGTATAGTTTTGTAATCTATCTATGAGTATGTCATGATCTATAATGTTGAACGCAGCACTAAGATCAAATAAAACTAGCAATGAGATGCAGCCTTGGTCTGATGCAAGAAGCAAGTTATTTGTAATTTTAACAAGTGCAGTTTCTGTTCTATGATAAGGTCTGAAATTATTCATAGATATATATATATTTTTTTTTTTTTTTTTGCAGAAAGGAGCATATTTAGCCATAAAACAGGAGATTTGAAATGGGTCAGTTATTTGCTAGTTCACTAGGATCTAGTTGTGGTTTCTTAATAAGAGGCTTAATAACCGCAATCTTGAAGGGCTTTGGGATGTGTCCTAGACATAACGACGAGTTAATAATATTGAGAAGTGTTTTTTCTGCTACAGATAATATCTCTTTCGGTAATTTAGTGGGTACTGGATCTAATAAACACATTGTCGGTTTGGATGTGGCTCTTCCTGTCCTAAATTACAAGTGCACATTCAATACAATTATGTGCATACAGGAGTATGCAGGTTTTATCTACATTTATGCTTTTCAGAAAAAAAGTTTTTCCAGTTTACAACAATATGCTGTAATGGGTTGAGGGCTGTAATAAAGCACACAATGAAGGAGATCCTTGGCAGTCTTTTTAATATAGCACAAAACATAAAGCAGGAGAAAATACAACCGCTCCAACTCAAAACAAACAGCAACAGAATCAATGCAAAACAAAGGTGAAAGGAAAACTGAGGGCTTAAATACAAAGTAGAACAAAGGAAGAACCAAACAAGACACACCTGAACTGAGGACTCAAAATAATCAGTAACCATGGAAACAAACAAGCAGGGAGCCAAGGAGAACTAAACTAATTAAATTAGAAAGTTGACAGACTTAAACATAAACAGAACAGGGAAACAGATCAGAAACTAACAGGAAACGTGACCTGCAGGTGAGTAAATAATTGAATGTTTATTTCTGGATGAACTACCGCTTTCACTAAAAGATGTCTCAGACATAAATTATCTATAACATATTAACACAAGTCTGATGTTATTGCCTGCAGCAAATATCCAATTTTTACTATGCATGTTATTTATGTGAAGATTTTCAGAAATCACTTTACAGTAGTATTCCCATATAATGTGTTTAGTCAACAGTTAATATATTTCTATCCAATATATAATTGAGAAATGATCAAAACCTGAACTGGCATTCCTTGAGAGTGTCCTGAATGAAGTCTCAGAATGTACTGAGCACTTGTACATCTCAGACAGCTCCTGTACATTCAGACTATGATAATCTACTGTAATGAATCAGCTAGTGCAGAAGACAATCATTGCCGTCGACACCGGTAATTACACAGCCTAGGCATGGCTAACAAGCTTCATAATAGCAACAGGATCATTGCTCGCGGCTGGGAATTGATGGTGATGGGAAAAACAAAGTTAACGTTAACAAGACTTTGCACTGCTCTCTGTATAAATCTGAAATACTGGCCATTTTTATTTCTGCTTTCACAGACAATTAAATAACAGGCCATTTGCATGTGGCTTGTCAGGCTCAGGAAAGAGTCTGCAGAAATGGTTTCTTGAAACAGAAGAACTGTGAGATATTCACTTACGACAGTCCCTTATGAAGCGTGGTTTATGAATGAACTTCAAGTGGAGAAGCATTTACAGAGCATGTTGGTGGCTTTGTAAAATCAGTTTTCTGTAAGATAACTAACAGCTGAAGCACATCTAACAACAAATGTAACTCTTATATAACAAATGCTGTGCTGAAAATCCTTGTCCTAATTTGGTGTTCCTGGTCAAAAATGACCAGCCTTTTAATAATTGTTTGTAAATCTCTCATGATGCTATAATATTTCCAAATCCTGGATTCAATCTTTTTGTCAACTTGTCTTCTTTCAGTTTGCATAGGTTTTGTATTTCTTTTTGGACTCAACTAGTTGTAGGCCTCATTGATCTGAACTTATGTTTTTGTTTTTGAGAAAAAAAAAAAAATATATATATATATTTATATACATATATATATATATATATATATATATATATATACCAAAACCTGCACCTGTTATAAAAAGAAAATATATCCAGGACATTATCCATATAATATTTCTGACAATAAAACCATCTCGAGATAAAAGTCATTAAAATAAAATTGCGAGATTAAACTGCCCATTTGGAGGCAAGTTGTTATTCGAGGATTAAAAAAAAGTAATAAAAAATACAATCTTGAGAATAAACTCATTAAATATCGAGAACATAGTCGTTGTGTTTCGAGAAAAAAACTCGTTAAATTTCGAGAAAAAAAAGTCAAAATAATCGTGAGAATAAACTCATTTAATTTCGAGAATAAAGTCGTTGTGTTTCGAGAAAAAAAAGTCGAAATGAAATGTAGAGAATAACGCATTCGATCAGTGTTCATTGTATAGCCTACTGATAGAGTACATGGCAGAGTTGGATCACTTAGTCAAGCTATATTTTAGACTTTCTTTCAGTAACAAAGAAATACTATCAACTTTAGCTAATTATGACAGAATAATAATTAGCATACGAACTTTAAAGAGAATTTGCAAGCGGCTAGGTCTTTTTAGAAGAAAAAATCAGTCCAATTTGCGCGATGTAGGCTACTCGCTTTTGTCCAACATGAAATGACAACCAGAGGACAAATGCAAGGTTATCGCTGGCTTCACCCAAATGCACTCTGGGACTTGGACAGCTATGATAAATTAAAACCATACGGCATTGCCATTAATGGCGTGTAATGTAATGAGTTTATTCTCAAGATTGTATTGTTTTTCGAAATTTTTTTTTTCTCGAAATTTAACAAAGTTTATCTCGAATTCACAACAACTTGATTCTCGATATTTAATGTAATCTCGTTACACAACGACTTTTCTCAAGATTGTATTTAGATTGTATTTTTTTTTTTTTCTCGAAATTTAACGAGTTTTTAATCTCGAAACACAACAACGTGAGTCTCGATATTTAAGTAGTTTATTCTCAAGATTGTATTTGGACTTTTTTTCTCGAAATATAACGAGTTTAATCTCGAAACACAACGACTTTATTCTCGATATTTAATGAGTTTATTCGCAAGATTGTATTTCGACTTTTTTTTTCTCAAAATTTAATGAGTTTAATCTCGCAATATAATGACTTTAATCTCGAGATGGTTTTATTTTTTTATTATTGCTTGGCCCTAATCCTCTTCCGTAGTTTTTGACTTAAGTGTAACAATATAGAGGGAAAATATCTCAAAGTACAAAAATTCTAAAGGGGGAAAAAAAGAGAAGTAAATATTCACTGTGAAGGCAAAATCAGTAAGTTTTAGTCTAATGTGATAATATTAACTAGCATTTTTGGCAACAAAAAAAAATAAATAAATAAAAAAAAAAACCTCCCTGTGTCAAAATGACTGGAACACAACATGAGGGTTAATATGCCTTATTTACATAAAAACTTTGAGACTGTCTGTACTGTAAAATAATTGTAACCAAACATAACTAGGAGTGTTATCATGGTTAACTTAAGCTCTACATGAGTTCTCAGAAGAGCAGCCAATCAATAATACAAAGTTTGATCACAAGTGGATGTTCTCTCGACCCCAGCACACGGATTAAGCTTTGCAAAAACCTTGTGACTGCAATTTTCAGTCTGCACACTGTTTCAGGACAACATTTTAATACGGTAATGTATCTTCGCTGTTTTTCAATGTTTTTTTGTTTTGTTTTTTTCATTGATAGCTGGTGCAAATATCGACTTGATGTTGATGGTGCAAATATTGACTTGATGTTCAAGTCCAATCAGCAATGTAGCTTTTTGTGTTATGGACTTTCCCTTTGTTTTTTGTTTTTATCTTCTTTTTTGGTTGCATAGCTAATAATACCAGACAGAATGTGCTAGAAAAGCTGTTGGGATTTAGCTATATAAATAAAATATCATAGAGTGTTAAACAAAAGCATTAATATTTTGTCTTTCTTTTTAACTTTCCCTTGTTAAAAAGTAGACTTCCACATAAAAAGAGTACAAGTTATGAAAATAATTGCAACTGAATGAAACGCATTACAGTTTAAATTTATATTAAATTCGATTATTTGAACTTTAAAGTGCTTTTGTAGGACTTCTTTATATGTAATTTTATAATTACTTCTGTTGTTTTAGAAATATGGTTAAAGTACTGCTGTATGTACTGACAAGAATTTATAGCAAAAAAATGTAGATGACATTTATAATGATGGAGTTGCAATTCAGTGCATTTAAAATATCTTAACTTTAAATGGAATATTGAATAACACTTTTACCATTATGTGCTTTAGTGTGTCAACTGTATTTTAAAGCAATAAAAAAAAAAATTAAAACATGATCTAATTTAAAATCTACTTAAAGTAACTTTTAATTTGACATTATTTAGTATATTTAAGTGTGTTAAGAAACACAGTCATGAAAGTGTCTCTCTTTAAGCACACTTAAGTGCAAGTACATGTTTTTTATTTTTAAATATACTTTCAAGATTTGAAGCACACTACAAGTGCACATTCAATACAAAGAACATTTGTTGTTCAGCATTTAAAAAAAAAAAAAAAAAAAATCATACGGTTGTGCTGTTTTGCCATTAATGCAATCTAATCTGGCTGTGCTATTTCAAGCTAATGCAACTTCCCCTCACAAAGCTCCCTGGAAGAAAGATTTGTAATGTGCCTAATGCAGAGAAGAGAAGAACAAAAAATATTTCCCTGAATTGCACCTCTATCAAAAACACTACATTGCTAAAATTGCATGATTTCACTGATTCCACTCTTCATTCTAGGCTTTAAACAGCAACATGGAGAAAATCATCCTACAGCTCCCTCTGATATTGCTGGTGCTGCATATACAAAGTGGATCGTCCTCTGACAGTCCTGTTCATGAGATCGCCGAAGCTCCAAAGCCAGAAGTCGTGGAGTTCAACAACACAATCTACGCCACTTGTGAAGTAAATCCCGTCCCTAATTTACCACCAAGCCAGCCACAGATCTTTGGGCAGGTGCTCTTCAAGCAGATCTTTCCCAATGGAACTCTAGAAGTGAAAATCCACCTCCGTGGTTTGCCTGCCGATGATCAGCAAGCGCGCGCCATCCACATCCATCAGTACGGAGACCTCAGTCAGGGATGCGTCACTGCTGGTCCTCATTACAATCCGCGGGCAGTCGACCATCCCGGTCATCCCGGAGACCTGGGCAACTTTGTTTCTGAGCAAGGAGTTATAAGGAAGTTCCAGAAGCTCCCGGAGGCCAAGCTGTTTGGGGGTGAGTCCATTCTGGGACGCGCCGTGGTGGTTCATGAGAAGGAGGATGATCTGGGAATGGGGACGGATGAGGAGAGCAAACGCAGTGGGAATGCTGGGAAGAGAATCGCTGGCTGTGTGATTGGCATTACTACTCCTAGTCTGTGGCAGAAGACTGAAGGGCTCCCTAGGGAAGAGGTGGAGGAGGGAAACGAGTAAAAGATGAGAGGAGCAGAAGAAATAATGCATTGTTTCTTTGATTGATACTTGATACTGTTTAAATTTAGGAACCGTGTTTGAAATGGGTCCATAATTATTAACCTTAAAGGGATCGTTTAGGCAAAAATGAAAATTGTGTGTTTTATTCACTCTCATGGAATGAGTTTCTTTCTTCTGTAGAACACAAAAGAAGACATTTCGAAGAATGTTGGCAACCAAACAGTCATTGATTTCCTTAGTATGGAAAAAATGCTATGTAAGTCAATGGCTGTTGTCAACCGATTACCAACATTCTTCAAAATAACAGAAGAAAGGTTTGGAACCAGTGGAAGATCATTAATTGATGGCATAACTTTCTTTTTTTGGCTGAACTATCCTGTTAAAACTTCCAAAAGAGTTTTGTAGCAATTCAACAGAAGAGCCATTCTGGTTCCCCAAAGAACATTGCATAAAAGAGTCTTTTTTTGTTGTTGCTGTTGTTTTTGTTTTTTTAGAACAATATAAAGAACTTTTGTGTAATGGAAAGACTCCATTGGATAAATGCTCTTCATGGAACCATTGACTTCAATAAAGTTGTAAATGTAGTATACATATTTCTTTTTTTTTTTTTTTTTTTTTTGTCTGGGCTTTAATATAATATTAAAAAATACCTTGAAATTTCCTGAATTTATTGCCATTACAAACAATATTATTTAACATTCGGGTGCTCTTCAGCCATTTTTACCTAAAGCTCATCCAGCAATGGGTTTTTTAGACCTTAAATGCAATAGTTCTAGTGTTTTCAGTGATATGAAACATTTACGGGTGTAAATTTTACCAAGTTGGCGGTTTACCATGCCAGTTTCAGCCAATGTACATCTATGTAAATACACACAATATCAAAGCATTAAATAAAAGAAACAGATCAGTATTTGGGGGGTAAGTTTAGCCAAAACGAGGGCCGTAAGTGGTAATAAATGCATTCTTAAAATGAACAGTCCTAAGATGCAGTCTAGACTGCTGTACCACTGTGACAAAAGCTGCCTCTGTTCCCATTCTGCAAAAGTATTTTGAGCAGATAATGTGAAACTGGGCCAAATATCACATTGCATAACCATTACCACCTGATCAACATCAGTGCAATAACAATTCATGCAAATAGACTACAGTGCTCTTTTGTTTAAGCATGTCATACTTGTAGTATGTCGCAGTACATTTTAAAAAAGTGTCTAATTTTTTATTACATATTTAACTTCCATTGTTTCCAAACTTGTTATATTGATGTGTATGTGTATGTATTCAATACCAGCCAACAGAAATGGCATGACTTCCACACACTTTAAATAATATCTGAAATCCAGAATAAGTCAAGAAGTTTTCCTGGCCACTGAGAGACAGGGATTCATGATTTGTGCTGAACAACCACCGACAGACAAGCTGCCTCAATTCCCAAGGCATAAACAAATCAAACAGAATATAAAAAAGGGTATAAAACGCAATGCGCCGTGCGCTTCCTCTTAAGGTCTATTTGGGACAGTACTATTGAACGGAGAAGCGCTGAAATAATTGGATGCAATGAATTACTTTCAGAAGGGAGATGTGATGTCTGCTGTGAGAGGCCGCCATGGGCTAAGAGAACAGATTTGAGTTTAGGATTAGTGCTGTGCTTGAACTAATAATGTTTATGCATAAAGTCTGATTCGGGATTGCTCTAGTGTTTGCCAGATATCGTCAGCTAAAAAATAATTATAATATTTTACTGTGAGCTGATGTATTCAAAGCTGTGAGCTGTATACACTTTCTGATTCATGCACGCTGCACATGCCTGATGAGAGACTGACTCCATAGTCCATAAATATTGGTAGATATAAGCTTACAAGCAAAACTACTATTTCCATTGCTCACAGCTTAGAGCAAAACAGAACTCTGAGTTGTTACTGTAGTACATTTCTTGAAGAAATAGTTCACTTAAATATGAAACTTTGCTGAAGATGTTCTCATCCTCATGTCATCTAAGATGTAGATGAGTTTGTTTCTTCATCAGATTTGGAGAAATGTAGCCTTGCATCATCAATGAATGCTCTGCAGTGAATGGGTGCCGTCAGAATGAGAGTCCAAACAGCTGATAAAAACATCACAATAATCCACAAGTAATCCACACCACACCAGTCCATCAATTAACATCTTGTGAAGTAAAAATCTGCATGTGTGTAAGAAATAAATCCATCGTGAATGCCATAAACCATTTCTTTTATTTAAAATATGAGTCCATTATCCATAATAATGCTTCCTCCAGTGGAAAAGTCATCTCATATGAATCAGGAGAAAATATGAACAGATTAACCACCGTTTAAAAGAGAAAACAGTCCAAAACGGTTCTAAACAAATATGTGTGTTTATTTTGATTTGAGAGACAACAGGAGTTGGACTTTTTCACTTGGAGGAAACGTTATTATGGATATTATGGACATGAATTTTAGCCAGAAGCAACGTTTTAAAGTAAAAATGCCTTAACGATGGATTTGTTTCTTACAAACACACAGATTTTCACTTTACAAGATGTTAACTGATGGACTGGAGTTGTGTTGTGAATTATTTTTATGTTTTTATCAGCTGTTTGAACTCTCATTCTGACGGCACCCATTCACTGCAGAGGAACCAGCAAGTGATACAATGCTACATTTCTCCAAATCTGATGAAGAAACAAACTCATCTACATCTTGGATGGCCTAAAGTTTAGGACATTTTCAGCAAATTATCATTAAAATATTAAAATAGCATAACTTTACATAAAGATTACATAACAAGAGCAACAGGCTTTCCAGATGTTTTCTTACACATTTCACCTGCTTCTCTGGTTACTTTCTGATCTCTCACAAAACACTGGTATTAGCACAATAAATCCAAATATGAATAAATTGATGGCTTAATTTATGTATTTCATCTTAATATGATAATGTGTTTAATATTCTGAACTAAATATGCAAAAAATGTTTTAAAAGTCAAATATTATATATTTTACCAAGAAGATAATAGTTTTCCTTTGTAATTTCTGTCTTTTCTTTAATAAAACAAAAGTTGATAAAAAAAGAGACACTTCCATCGAAATCCATTATTTTAATTATTTATGAGTAGGAACTTAAGCAGGCTTCTCAAAATGCATGTGCTCCTGTACAATGAATCCCTCAAGATTTCACACAACCATGTTTCTGAATATTTTAATGTTTCCCAATGAATAATTCAACAGAGTATGAATACTGTACAAATGTAGTGTTTCTTGTCTAATAGGACCAAAGAGCAAGAGAAAGCAGCTGTTGAATATGTGTAACAGTGTGCAGACAGTGAGTGACGAGCTGTCGAAGCAGGAGAACAGAGGACTCAACCGCTGTCACATCTAGTCCTAGTTAAGAAGTGTTCCAGCAGTCAGTGGCAGCAGGGGACTCGTCTGTGACAGCACTTCACCATCTACTTGTGTTGAGATCCTACAGCGCAGGCTCACTCATGACTGAACTCATGCTGCACTGTAACTAGTGCTCTTTATCTTGCTTTTATGGTACAAAATCTGTTACTGGCGTGGTACCCTTTACAAAGCCTTAAGGGATTCATATTAGTACCTTAAAGAAAGATATTAGGCCTATTACCTAAAGTTTACATAATATGAGTATCTTCTGAAAGGGCACAGCCCCAGTTTTTGTACCTTTTTCTTTCCTGAAAGTGTAGATACACTAGAAAGATATTAGGCCTATTACCTAAAGTTTACATAATATGAAAATATATATGTATCATTTACAAAACCTATATACTTTATATGGATATATATATATATAATATATATATATAATCTATATATCTATTTTTTTTTTATTTTTTTTTTTTGGATTATTGGAGTATGTTTTATGAGAAAATACTATTTTAGTATTTCTGCTTCAAAATTCCAAGCTTAATTTAATGTGTTGCTTACCATTTTTTGTAATTGTTTGTGAAATTTACTAGCAATTCCTGACTGAAAACTGGGTGAATACGGAGTAAAAATTGTTTACTCCGTATAGTAATGCAAATAATATATCAGTCTGTCTGTCTATCTATCTATCTATCTACATATATATATGTGCCCATAATACTTACATTTCTGTGCTGTCGGGCACAAAACACAAAATTGTCATGTTTCCATGTGTAGCCTACATCAGCGCTGAACCACATTCATTCACATGGAGGATGTGAGCAGAGCCGAAGCACAACCAAAACTGTCTTCTTCCGCAAGAGGCATGCAGTTCTATTTTTAACCGCTAGAGGGCAAACCCTCACACAGTGTAGCTGTATTTTTTAAATGCAAAATGTTATTTTTTTCTCCTGCTTAACCATTCTTGAGCTGGCCTAACCTCATCCTGCAGAGAGCCTCATGAGTCCATTAGCTCTGACTACATCTGTTTCCCAAAAGCCATAACGCTGCCCGCAGTGGGCCTGTGTTTGTGTAATACTGAGGGAGATTACAAGAGAAAACGCCTGGCTGCTGCAGAACAAGCAGTCTTTGTCTTCAGACGTGTTTACAGTCAGGAGCAGCTGCTGCTGAGTCCATCCTGAATCACATGAAAGAGAGAGAAGGCAATAATGTTAGGTCACAATTATTCAAAAGAAGAGTGATTTTATTGAATGTGCACTAGTCTTGTACTTCATCTTAAAATATATATTAAAAAAAAAACTACTTGCAGATAATATAATATGAAAGGTGTACTTAAAGACTCTTTCATGACTGTTTCTTAACACACTTAAGTACACATATAAAAAGGACACTTTGCATTAAATACCAAATTAAATGTTTTGCTTCAAAGTACATTTTAAATCATGATATTTTAAAAAAATATATTTTTAAGTACATTTATTTTGATGTGTTGAACATACTGATGACATGTTGAGTACTTGATTATAATTTTAAAACTAGTGTGTTATTTGATATTGCATTTAAAGTTATTTTATATATTAAATGCACTAAATTGCAACTTCATAAATACAAGTGTTTATTTTTCTTTATTTTTCTTACCCCATTTTTTGTTTTTTTTTTTTTTTTTTGTATTTCAGGATAATATTTTATATTTTTTTTTCTTTTTGATTATATGTTTTGTTTTTTGATTTATTTGATATTTGACTATATAACTACTAAATATAATTTTTGAATGACAGGCAAAACATTGAAAATCAAGGGGTTTATTGGCTTCAGTATTGCATACTATGTTTAATCTCAATTCGTTTATATTTTTTTATTCAGCTGCTTTGTATCTAAACAATAAATTGCAACATTTAGGCAGTTTTAAGACCTTCATTTCCGCTCCTATAACAGAACAGAGTCGCTTTGCTCAATAGGCTCCATCTTAATGCAGGAACCTTCAGGAATATCTTTAAAGCAGCTCTCTTCAGTCCCACAGAGGCGTGAAAGTCTGCGCTTTCCCTGACGGTTTGCTCAAGAGTAACTGAAGCTATCTGTGCAGGATCCTCCACCAAAACCTGGCCCTCTTCCACAGCTGGGCTTCCCTCCGTTTCCTGACCGGAACGTGTTTTTTTTCCACAGGACCCTCCTTCACCTCGGCCCTGACCTGTCCATCAGTCATCCTCCCAGTGTCTGTCCCGCACAAGACGCTCTCCTCCCCGATGTCAGGGGTGACAGGTGTGTCCTCCTCCTCCGGAGCGGGCCACATGTCATCGCCAGCTGTGTCCTGCTCCCACGGCGATGGTCCTCCTCTTCCTGTCCTGTCATCTGAGCCAATCAGGGGACAGAGAAGATGAATGGTCACTGTGTCGGTGCTAATAACACACAGTCCTGCCTGAGCGGCTAATGTGTGATTTACCACCGCCGTGAAGCTCACTGAACAGTTCATACTGAGGTGCGGCAGGAAACTGTGAAGATCTCAGCGGTTCAATTCACTGATTTATACTCTTTTTAGTGGTGCCTGTTAATGCAGTGGTTCTCAACTTTTATTTTATATTCTCAGACAATATATAAAGATATTCTGGCACTTTTGCTGTAAAAATAGCTTTCAAAGTTTTTTTTTATTTACAAGGTGTGGTTATACCTTAAACAAAAAAAAGAGATAATTAATATAATAATAATAAAAATAATTATATTTTATAATTCCATAAGTTTGAACTATACGAGTTCACACTTTTCCTTGACAAACATCAATTTCTTATATATTTCAATCTGATGAAAAATGTCAAAGTTTGTCCTACTAAGAACATGTATGGAAGCTTGTTTACACCACAGGATGAAAAAAAGACAAGAAAGAAAGAAAAGGTAACAGCGATTTTTTTTTCTCCTAATTCTGATTTTTTTTTTTTTTCAGAATCTCAAGATATAAACAGGGAATTCTAAGAAGAAATGTCATAATTGTGAGATAAAAAGCTTTTTTCTTTTTTATTCCATGGTAGAAACAAATAAACAAAATTACAAGAGTTCATATCTTAGAATTGCAAGGAAAGTCACAATTACCTTTTTTATTTTTTATTTTGTGGTGGAAGTGGGCTGACATAAAACAATATATATATTTATTATATTATTATTATATATACCTCTAATCCTTACTCTAACTTTAAACTTAATATCAATATAAATAAATAAATAAATAAAGAAATAAATAAATAGGTTATAAAACAGGTGGGAGAAAAAAGAAAAAAAAAACATAGACTACCGGTCAAAAGTAAAAAAAAATAATAATAATTATGATTTTTTTTTTATGTGTTTTTACGGTTTGTATATGTTGTTATGCTGTATTTATCAGACTAAAAATACAGCAAAAATAAAAAAATGTGAAATATTATTATAATTTAAAATAACTATTTTCAGTTTTAATATCGTTTAAAGTGCAATTTATTACTGTGATCAAAGTTGAATTCTCAGCATCATTACTCCAGTCTTCAATGATAAAATAAATCAATGTTTTAGTTTTTTCCAGGATTGTTTGATGATTATAACGTTCTGAAACACTATAAATGTCTTTACTGTCCCCCTTTTGATCAATTTAATGCAAAATGTCTTTACTGTCCCCCTTTTGATCAATTTCAATTTAAATAAAAAATGGTAGTGTATCACAGTTCCCACTAAAAAATTCAGCAGCACACGTTCTGAAACACTATAAATGTCTTTACTGTCCCCCTTTTGATCAATTTAATGCAATTTAATGCAATTTAACTGTTTTCAACACTGATAAAAATCAGAAATGTTTCTTGATGAGTATTTAGGTTTGTTAGCAGGAATAAATTACATTTTAAAACATAATTAAATAGAAAACAGTTATTTTAAATGATAATAATATTTCACAATATTACTGTTTTTACTGCATTTTTGATCAAAATCTTAACTATTCCAAACTTTTGTTACGATACTCAATGCTAAATCCAATGATAATTTTCCAAAATGATTAATTACACCTCTTATACATTTACACAGAAGGCGCACACAGTGACAAAGCATGCATCTGGAAGATTAAAAGTTTCAAATACCACACGAGCGAATAAAACACACACGACAAAGGCATCCAGCTGAGAGAAGAGTGTGACGGCCCGTCAGTTTTTCTGCTTCACTGCTGTCTATTCTGCTGGATTACTGACCCATATTGCAGAGCATTCAGCTAAAAGGTTAAACACTGCATGCGGCTTATTTGTGGGACGACGGGAAGCCCAAATACTTCCTTATGAATCACCATCCATATTTATGGGGCAGTGCCGACTGCAAAACATGCCCCAAAAGTTGGTGAATGTCAGAATTCACTAGCATTTGCCAAATGCCACGGCATTTAAGAGGGATTGGACGGTCAGCTGGTCTGACCAATGAGAGCGAGCGTGAAGGGACAGGAGGGGTGGGCCACTCAGAGAAGGAGCTGATTACAGCTCAAAAATTAAATCAATTTTACATTTCATTTAAAATGAATTAAATGTAAATACTAAACAAATTACAAGATTTGTAACACACACAGTTTGTAATACTTTCCATAAAGTCAAATAAAATGACATTTATAAAAATGACATTTAAAATGAATTAACTGTAAATAATTGTGCTATTTTAAAAAATAATGTAATAATATAAAATATGTAATATATGTAAAATGATGTGTAAATCAATTTAATTACATATAAATATATATTGTATTTCCATGCGAGAATATATGGATTGAAAGCCTTATAGAAATATGTAATTTTGTAAAATTCAATCAATTTTACATTTAATTTAAAATGATTTAAATTTAATATAGTTTTTCAGTTATTTTACATAAATTCAATTCTAATCAATTCTTATCTTCTTTCCTCTTTAGACACTGTGTATCATGGTGCCTTAAGGTTTATCACTGATTGTAAACATTTAACACATCATTGAACATTATACAGTAGAGTTGCTTGGTCCTCTCTTGCTGTTCAAAGGAAAATGCATTGGTACCTAACTATATATAAGACCATTTTGTTTTTTACCACATTATCTCTGTTGTTTGATTCAAAAAAATTATTCACTGAGTTCACAAAAAGTGCCTTTTAGATATTTTACTTGGTGACCTGCAAATGTTTGTAATATCGTATCTTGGCCAGAACACTCCTGCAAAAGAGATTTTAATCTCAGTGAGATTTCTTTCTTTCCTGTTTAAATTTATGCAAATATGTGTTTATTAATATTTATGCAAAACAGTAATTATATGTTGTAAATGTAACAAAATATATAAAAATGTTGCAATTTATTTAAAGTTGTTTTAATTCTATTACAGTGTAGCTGGCTTGGGACTTCAGGATGTGTGCAGTTTATATGGTATAAATGCGCACTGTTGCATTAAAGCAGCACAGAAATATGCAGTTCATATATTCATACTTACTCTTTCTGTGTAAATGCATTATTTGCAGCATGTAAAAACACCTTCCTCAGATGCAGTTTCTCTACTGTCTTTGCAGAATGAAGACGACACAACATGTGATGAAAGAAATTAATAACTCCGGAGGATTTCAGCGATCAGTGATGAATCCAAAATCTCACTCAAACACAAACACACACAGCTCTCCCACACAAAAGATGACAGATTTAGAGTGAAACGGATCCGATGGGCCACACTCATCTGTCTTCATTAGTACTGACTGCATGCATCAGGGGTTAATGCCATATGTTTGCCACAGTGGACTGAGCACTATCTGCTGGAGAACGGCCACCGCCGTCTGATCCGGTTACACACCGCTTTCTAGAGCCACTGTGCTATGAAATATAATACACAGGAGAAGAACAAGAACTATGGCAGCAATATAAGCTGCATGGATTATATAGTGGCCACAGAACATTTTTGAATTTCTATGCTATGCACATTTCTAAAGCCTCTAAATGATCAAACTTTGATAAATCCTGCTGCACACAATCTACTACATGCTTTCTGTCGTCTGATTGATGGAATTTTTAGCAAGTAAAAGACATTTTAATATAATTGTACAATCATCCACATTCAGCTTGTGCTTCACGTATCTTTTTGCTGTGAAATCTAATTTATATGAAGCAAACATAAGAATAACTTTTATATTGTTAGTAATATTTCACAATGAACACTTACCAGACTGAAGCAGCTTAGGTTTACTTGATTACCCATGCATAATTTTTTAGAAAAATCATGTAACAAATGTGAAAATCAAATATGATCATCAGGCTTTTCACTGCAAAAAATGCTTTTCTTACTTAAATTTTTTTTTGTCTTGTTTCCAGCCAAAATATCTAGAAATTCTTAAATCAAGAAGGATTTTCGAGACAAGTAAAAATGATTGTCTTGTTTTCAGGAAAAACAAAATTAAGTTAGTTTTTGCTTAGAACAAGCAAAATAATCTGCCAATGTGGTAAGCAAAATAATCTTATTTCAAACAGAAAACAATATTATTTTGCTTACCTTATTGGCAGATTATTTTGCTTGTTCTAAGCAAAAACTAACTTGATTTAGACTTGTTTTGTCTTAAAACAAGACAATAATTTTTACTTGTCTAGAAAATATTTCTTGATTTAAGCATTTTTAGATATTTTGGCTGGTAATAAGACAAAAAGTTATGTAGATTTATAGTTGTATGTTTGAGTAAAACATAATTTTTATTTTATTTTGTAAACTACCGATGACATTTCTTCCAAATTTTAAACAAATGCTGTCATTTAGAGCATGAAATGACAATTGGTCAAAATAAAAAATAAAAAAATGGCATGTTTATATTCATTTTAGACAAAGTTTTAGTTACCAAAGTTTTAGTTATCCATTTAGTTACCAAAGTTTTAACTTTAAAAGCGTTAATAACCCGTTTAATTACAACAAAAGAAAACGTTATTTTGACCAACTGTCATTTTCTGCAAAAAAAAAAAAAAAAAAACTCTAAATGACAATATTTTTATTTGAAATTTGGAAGAAATGTTATCAGACCTTTATATTATAAATCAAATATTAACCTTTTACTGAAACCCATACCTTTTAAATGCAGATAAAGTTTCAAGTGGTCTCTTTAATTAATAAAAAAAATGGCCTAATATTTAATATGTCAGGCTTTACAGGGTTAAAAAAAATCATTGCATTTAGATAATAAAATATCAAATCAAACTGTATCAAAATAATAAGTTGAATTTATTTCAACAGTTTCTAAAACAGTCCATGAGGTCCAAAACAAAATTTTTACTTGACAATTTTTTATATAGCTTCTCTTGTGCTCCACAGAAAGTCATACAAGCAACATGAGGGTAAGTGAAGACAAAATGTTCATTTTTGGGAGAACTATTCCTGACACCCTTTTTGGGGACACTTCATGTAAAACTACAGAAATGCTCCTCAGTGGTCTCCATATGGTCCTCTGGACTTCTTGAAGATCTCAAGAGAGGCTTTATTTTTAAAAGGCACTGAAATGATGCTGTACCCTCAACTTTCTTTGTTTGAAAAGGTCATTGGTGTGTTATGGAAAGCGGCATCTGAGCTTATTAAAAAGTCGGGTTAATTCTGTATGCCGAGCAGCATGGAGCTTCACTGCGGCTGCTTCACAGACCGCTGTGTAAAGCAGGATGGATGGATGAGAGGCGAACCCCACCTGGCAGCTGCCCATCCATCCATTCATTCACTGCTTGTCCCGCCGCTCACTGGGGAACAAAACCATCTAATTTTATGGACAAACCGAGCTTTTGCTCTCTCGTGGTGACTTCTGGCAAACTTCAAACAAGAAATGATCTCTCTCGCTCGTTGTTTTGTCATTGTGATGGCAGGTAAAAAGAGTTGTGAGGGGAAAACAAGTTTAAGTCTGACGGGAAACAAGTAAAGCCTGTCACCTAAACAGACAACAAGAAAAGAAGGACGAGGACGTCAAAAACACTTCTGTTTTCTCTCTGGAGTTAAAGGTGCACTCACTGTGTGTCCATGTTCCCTTGTGAAAAAGAAGTACACTTAAGCATGCTTTTAAAATGAGTCCTTATTACGGGGATGATAGAGTGAAAAATATTACACTGAAGTTTATAAAGTTTATACTAAATGCAATTACCTGAACTTTAGAGTGATTTTTGACACTTAAGTAGAACTTAAGTGCAATTTTATATGTAATTTCATAATTATTCTATTGCTTGTGAAATATCAATCATTCATAAACTAAAATAGACTTTAGTGTAAGTTATGTTTTTTTATATATATTTGATAACATTTGTTATGATGAAGTTGTAATTTAGGAGGTTTAAAATATATTAACTTTAAATTAACACAATACAGTTAAAATTATATTTAAGTACTTTACATTTGATTTAGTATGTTAGCCAACACTTAAAAATAAAAGTACTTACATAAAGCACAACAAACGCTTATTAAAACATATTTTATAAAACTTTTAATTAGATATTATTACAAAGTGCACTTTTTAAAAGTGTACTTAAGTGTGTAAAGAAACATACCTCCCGGTTTCACAGACTAAAATGTAAGTCTGAGCTGTTTCCACTGAAAGAATCTTGCACTGACTGATCTTAAAATATATCAGTGCCTTTGTTTTGTCTCAAGATGCACACCAGTAATGTTTTTTCCAAGGCATGTTTATATATAATTACTTAAATCTGTAAGTCACTTATAGCCTTTTGTTTAATTAATATTGCATTATAATTTGTAAAAATAAACTTAAAGAATAAGTGCACATTCCATACAATTGAGCACATTTTTTGTCATTTTGGCCAATATGCCTTATACTGACACCTACTGGCATGGAGGAAATTTCACACAAAATCAATAATTATTAATGCACTATTAAACAATGATTTATTTATTTTGAGACCAGATGTCCAAGTGGATATCAACATTAAGCAAGAATAATTCAGATGGTCATGTGATCTCAACATGTCTGCCCCATGATGCCACTCACTCCATGTGAAATAAATATATATGTATTTTTTATGTTTTAAGTCTTCATCTCATTTGAGTGCACATCACTATAAACATATTTACCCAAAGTACTATTCATTCAAACTTCAAACTTTTTAATGAGGAAAAATTAGCGAGCACACCTTTAACTGATTTCTCCTGTTGATTTCTGCAAGGCCATTCGATCACGTTCATAGACTGAGCTGTGATCCTCTCTCTCATCCACAAAGTTCCCTAATAATACCACATTCCCCAAATGTGTTTGTAATGTGGGCAATCAGTTTCAGTAATGGATGCTTGTCAGTTTTATGGCGGCTGAATGACAGTCTTGTGACATGAGCGTCTGATCTGTGCTTCGGTCGAAGTGCTTTACTGTCCTCGTGTGGATGGAGACTGTAAGCTCTTCTCTTGAAGCTGAAACTTGTGTGACTATTTTAGAAAAGTAGGCCTATGTGGGTACTTGTTAAATGGCCCATATTAGCAATTAAGTATGGACTTTGAAACTGAAATAAAATCTGTACATTAGTGGTGCTTTGCCAAGTCAAGCATAGCTATTACTAATGCTCATACTTAGGTTAGTGATATGAAACAACCCCTAACTGGAAGATTAAAGTGTCCTATTACTTTTCTAAGTGATCAGACTTACAGATTTTTCAGGCAGTACAATGGAAGAAATAGGGGCAGAAACCTAAATCAAAAAATATACATTTTTAAATAAAATTTAAATAAAAGATTTAAATAAAAGTCTTTGGCAATAACCCTGAATTAAAAGGAATGGTTCAATGGTACAAAAATTTATATTTTGTTTAAAATGTACTCATCCTCAGGTCATCTAAGATGGAGATGAGTTTGTTTCTTCATCGGATTTGGAGAAATGTAGCACTGCATCAGTGTCTCATCAATGGATGCTCTGCAGTGAATGGGTGCCGTCAGAATGAGAGTCCAAACAGCTGATATAAACATCACAATAATCCACAAGTAATACAAACCACTCCAGTCCATCAGTTAACATATTTTAAAATGAAAAGCTGAATGTTTGTATGAAAAATAAAAATAATAATAATATATCAAGGCTTTTAAATTTAAACTGTTGCTTCTGGCCAAAAGTGTCCATAATCCATAATAACTGTTGTCTCTTAAAATCCACCAACATATTTGATTAGAATTGTTTTGGCTTGTAAAAAGTGCTTAATCTGTGCATATTTTTCTTCTGATTCAGACAAGACCACTTCTGCACTGGAGGAAGCATTATTATGGATTACGGACTTATATTTTAGCCACAAGCAACAGTTTGAAGTTTAAAACGTCTTAATGATTAATGTGTTTCTTACAAACAAACATCTTTTCACTTTACAAGATGTTAACTGATGGACTGGAGTGGTTTGTATTACTTGTGGATTACTGTGACGTTTTTATCAGCTGTTTGGACTCTCATTCTGACGGCACCCATTCACTGTAGAGCATCCACTGCTGAGAAAGTGATGCAATGCTATATTTCTCCAAATCTGATGAAGAAACAAACTCATCTACATCTTCGATGGCCTGAGGATGGGTAAATATTCAGCACATTTACATTTTTGGGTGAACTATTCCTTTATTAATGTACCCATCAATATAATGGGTTTAAATACAATAACAGGAGTCGTGACAGTTCGAAGCGTGGTTCAGAAAGCTAGCATCACTGTCACATGACTGACTGTTTCTGACGCTGAGGAATAGTTGACGAGTGATTTCAAAAATCGCTGTCAGTCGTCCCATATATTTTTGGAAGGGAGCTGGCGTTTACCACAGACACTGACAAATGCGGCATGAATGCATTTATTCTTAACACATTAATATACCATCTGAATATCTGCTAATGAGTTAAAAGCAGCATCTCTCTAAAACTACGAGTACTGCTTGTTAATAATGAAATATTTGAACATTCTGTGCTGATTCTTAATGAGTGCTTGACATAAACTGCTTAGCTGATAGTTTTATACGATTCTGAACACTCTCAATCAGTTCATAAAGCATCGTCATCTGTGCTGATATTTGTAAACCATGTGCAATGACAAATTTCTTCAATAAAACACTACAGATAAAGGCCATCCCTTGTAAACAATAAGTACTTTTTACTAGTAATCAAGCTGCTTGGTTTGAGGTGTCATTCTTGACTGTAGCGCAGAGGTTTTATTCAATATGACATGTAAAGTTAATATATTTGAAAAGTACTAAATTGTAATGTCATGATTACAGATGTGCAATTTCAAATATATGTAAACATCTGAGATACAAGACTGAATAGAAATGACATTAAAGTATATTGTAGTTTATCATAAATGCTTGTCAGTACATTCAGCGGTACTTTTACCATATTTCTAAAACAACAGAAGTAATTATAAAATGACATATAAAGAAGTCCTACAAAAGCACTTTAAAGTTCAAATAATCGAATTTAATATAAATTTAAACTGTAATGCATTTCATTCAGTTGCAATTATTTTCATAACTTGTACTCTTTTTATGTGGAAGTCTACTTTTTAACAAGGTAAAGTTAAAAAGAAAGACAAAATATTAATGTTTTTGTTTAACACTCTATGATATTTTATTTATATAGCTAAATCCCGACAGCTTTTCTAGCACATTCTGTCTGGTATTATTAGCTATGCAACCATAAAAGAAGATAAAAACAAAAAACAAAGGGAAAGTCCATAACACAAAAAGCTACATTGCTGATTGGACTTGAACATCAACAATAGAAGTAATTATGAAATTACATATAAATATGTACTTAAGTTTTATTAACATGCCGTTAAGTGTCTGAAAACATTACATTCAATTCACACTTTTTCATAACAAGAGGTATTAGAATATCAATACTTAGATTCAATGCTACAATTTTATCCTACAAATAAAATGATATTGATGGGTATATGGGTAAAAAATAATAACTAAAACTAGCCAAAAATAACAATATGAACAAATGGAAAATAGAAAGCACAAAACAATGTGAACGACATGCAAGAAACACTCACCTGGGAGACTCCAGAGTCCAGAAATTTCCAGAGTCTTTAACTTTCTCTCCAAATCAGCAACTCGGTTTCCCAGAATTCTAATACATTCACTCAATACAGATTTATGTATAACATGACATTTTGCTCTCATAGGTGTGTATAAAACCTGCAGGTATTGAGATATTTGAACATACACTATAAAAAAAGAGAAAGTTTTAAAAAAAAATTTTTAAAGTTGTAAATAAAATAAAAATTATTAAATTTTACAAGAAAATACAATTGTCTTCAAAATTTCACAGTAAATTCAATGTTACTTGCAGTTTCTTTACCATTAATTGTGAAACCTGCTTGCAATTTCTGAGTGAAAATTGTTTCCACACCAAATTTCTTGCAATAAATGATAAAACAGTGCAAAAGCAGTTACACACAAACCTGTTGGTCTGTCTTTGGTGCTGAATGATTATGTTCTTCTCATGAATGGTCTCCAGTAAGGCTGTGGCTAAAGACTTCAGGTCTGAGATAGACTGAGGTGTGGCTGGTAAACTGCAACCATTGTCCAAACCCTGCACTGCAAAAACAAAAGAAATGGTACCAGTAGATGTTCTTACAAAGAGCTGTATTTATATATAAAATATCATTAGGAAGTAATAAGATCATGTTTTTCTTATTCAGCAAAACTGGAGAAGTGCAATAAAACAGAATGGGAATAACATAAAACCTGAACATATGAAGACACACATGCAGTGCTGCTTTCTGCAGCTGCCTGACCAGATCCTCGCGCTCATGAGCAGGGAAATGTCTGACCCCGACTTCATCGTCCCCAAGCCTCTGTCTGGTGATGGTCATTCTTAACAGCTATGAAGGGACAATGACAGCAGGGATGTGAAAAGCTTATTATATTTATATATCATTAGCTATGTTTCCATCTCCATCCATGTATTTTAATACAAATTTCGGAGGGGAAAAAACTGGATGGAAATTCCAAGCTGTTCATAAAATCATAAAATACGCCTAAAATATACGTAAGGTGGATCATTTTTAATTATGTAAAAAAAAATAAAAAATATGTGCATGAAACACGAAAACACATATAGATTTCCTCAAACCAATGAAAACTTGTGTTCCATGACTTCTGTTAGCAATAAGAAATTCAGGATCAATAATGAGAGTAAGACCTGGCAGTCTATATATCTGCTAGCATCAATGTTAGCTAGCTTCTCAAGCTTAGACCTCCAACGACAGCTAGTCTGAAGCCACCTTCTTGAGATATTTGGGCTCTCAGCAGGTTGTGTGATTCCTCAATGGATGTCACTACATTTTCTGCTTTATCTTGCTGCTCACTTTATTGTGATCCCACCTCTTTTTTTTTTCTTCTTCCTTTTCTTTTTCTTATTCTTCCTGCTTGTTGATAGAGTTGCAGTCTCCTCATATAAACTATCCACTGCACTCGAACCTGCTGGATCTCTCAGGGATTCATCCAACTTTTCTAGCTTTTTCATAACTTAATCCATCTCTGTCTCTGCTTTTATAAGTATCATCTCTGGGATGGGATACAATCCACACAATGCAACAAGTTCAGGAGTGAAGTCATTTATATTGGCATTCATTCCAATCAGACTTGAATAATCACGACGTGTGAGAGGAAACAGACTTTTGCATAACTTCTCATATACAGAATGATTCAGTCTCAGTTTCTGCTCAGACGTCTTCTGCATCATAACATTGAGGTTCTTTAGTATCAGATGATTGATTTTTTCTCCTTGTGCATTTCCAAATTGCTGAAGACTGTTTGTTAGAATTGGCACAAGATCACTGAATACCTGAGGAGAGATTCTTTTGCTGATATATAAAACAGCATATAAACAGTTCAGTGCAATCAGTCAGGGATTCTTGGGAAGTATCTCTCAATGTATCTGTCTGCACTCTTTGTGTCTTTTAACCACTTGATGGCGCTCTGATGATACTGCTTTGCACGTTGACCAATGACACCAAAGTACACCTCAAACAAAATATGATTAAAATGATCCTCTGTGTGTGTGTGTGTGTGTGTGTGTGTGTGTGTGTGTGTGTGTGTGTTTAGTTCTTCTGTCTAAAAAGCTGCATTTAGATCGGTTTTCTCTTCCTGCTTCCTTGGCTTTGTGCTGGGCATAGGTTTTTATAATATAAAGAAAAGGTCAGAATATTTTATTTACAACATTATATTAATAAAGGCATTAATCACACATGCATTTCTTTGCATAGGCTTACATATAGAATCTGTAAGATAATTAATGATAATAATAGTTAATGATAATGATAATTTGTTGTTGTTTTATTTAGTTCTGCCATGAGGAAGCTCTGTAAAAGATATTTACATATATTCTACAAGATAATGCCATATCTGAAAATAGACAAATTACCTAGTTTGAAAATGTACTACACACTACTGGTTTTTAATATATTCATTTGTCAATTGTCAGTGTTTTTCAAATGTCAGGGCCTTGTTTCCAGAAAACGTCTTGGTTACGTATGTAACCCTCGTTCCCTGAAGGAGGGAACGGAGACGTTACGAATGGGATCTCGCCCGAGAGCCCAATCACCTTCGAGTGGTACAAAACGCGCCAATGGTACACAAAGTACCTTGGTCTGCGGGATCTGCATCGCGAGCTCCGCCCCGCAAAGCGGGTATATAAGGAGCAACGCGAGCAACTCGCATTCAAGTCTTCGCTGAGGAGCCGAGCCAGTGACCCGGCCATTCAGCGGAACAGCGATGTGGCAAGGGGACGTAACGTCTCCGTTCCCTCCTTCAGGGAACGAGGGTTACATACGTAACCAAGACGTTCCCTTTCAGTCGGTCACGTTCGACGTTACGAATGGGGTCCCTTACAAAACGCCACATGGCTGTCTTCCAGCGACCCTTGTGAGTGATAGCACCCTGTCGTGAGCGCCAGCACGAGTGAGGGCCTATAGCTCACACAGAATACACTGGGTAGCATATTCCAGCTGGATGTATGCTAGCAGGCCGTCTGCCCGTGGGAGGACTTACCGAAGGCAGGTATCTACCAAGGCGGTGATACATAAGAACTCTGAGGTACCCAGCCCGCAGGGTGGAAGTTTCAACGACAGAGCTGGCAAGGGGCATTTGCCAAGGGAAAGACACATGCTGCAGAGAGACTTACTGTGGAGATACACACGTGGGATTACCCAGAAGAGGGGAATCACAACACATGGAGGCACCTAGTCCCACACAGGGCTGACCAAAGGGCATGTACGCAAGTGTTGGACATCAACAGTGCTGGAGGAACCCAGGGTTCCGACTGAGGAACTCACCTGAGGGGAATAGCACACGCATCCAGTCCGTGGAGTGGAATGGCGCAGCAAGCGGATTGACACCGAGCAGGTCCCTACTGGCCCGAAGGGGTGAGTACCCGGGAGGACACGGGCTCTACACGGAGATTATAAAATCTCGCGAATGTGTTAGGTGTCGCCCAGCCCGCAGCTCTACAGATGTCTGCTAGCGAGGCGCCATGCGCCAGCGCCCAGGAGGAAGCTACGCTCCTAGTTGAGTGAGCTCTCACCCCTAGGGGGCATGGCAGGTCTTGAGCCTGATAAGCCAGGACAATGGCATCCACTATCCAGTGGGATAACCTCTGCTTGGAGACAGCCTTTCCCTTCTGCTGGCCTCCGTAACAGACAAAGAGCTGGTCTGAGGTACTAAGGCACCGAGTTCTGTCCACATAGGTGCGAAGCGCACGTACTGGACAGAGCAGTGCCAAGGCTGGGTCTGCCTCCTCCAGGGGCAGCGCTTGCAAGTTCACCACCTGATCCCTAAAAGGAGTGGTGGGAACTTTGGGCACGTACCCAGGCCGGGGTCTCAGGATAACGTGAGAGTTAGCCGGCCCGAATTCCAGGCACGCTTCGTCAACTGAAAATGCCTGCAGGTCCCCCGACCCTCTTCACCGAAGCCAAAGCCGTCAGGAGCGCAGTTTTCAAAGATAAAAAAACTTTAGCTCTACTGAGAGCAAGGGTTCGAAGGGAGCTCTCTGCAGTGCTGATAGAACCACTGCGAGGTCCCAAGAGGGGACTTGCTGAGGGCGAGGCGGGTTAAGCTTCCTTGCTCCTCTCAGGAACCTGATGATCAGATCGTGCCTCCCAAGAGACTTACCTTCAACAGGGTCATGGTGAGCCGAAATGGCGGCCACATAGACTTTGAGGGTGGAAGGAGACAGCCTTCGTTCCAACCCCTCCTGAAGATAGGAAAGCACTGACCCAATCGGACATTTCCAGGGGTCCTCACGCCGTGAAGAACACCAAGTGACGAAGAGGTTCCACTTCAAAGCATAGGCGTGTCTGGTGGACATGACTCTAGCTGAAGTGATGGTAGCTACCACCTGTGGTGGCAAGGTACCTAAACCTTCCGTGACCCGTCCAGAACCCACACATGTAGGTTCCACAGATCGGGATGTGGGTGCCAGAGGGTGCCCCGTCTCTGAGAAAGAAGGTCCTTCCTCAGAGGAATTGGCCAGGGAGGGGCTGTCGCGAGGAGTACAAGTTCGGGGAACCTGGTCTGGCCGGGCCAAAAAGGCGCAACCATGAGGACCTGCTCCTCGTCCTCCCTGATCTTGCACAACGTCTGTGCAAGAAGGCTCACTGGGGGAAACGCATACTTGCGCAGGCCCAGCTGGCCAGCTGTGTGCCAGGGCGTCCGTGCCGAGGGTGCCCTCGGTCAGGGAGTAGAACAACTGGCAGTGGGAATTTTCTGGAGAGGCAAACAGGTCTACCTGAGCGTCTCCGAAGTGTTCCCAAATCAGCTGAACCGACTGGGGGTGGAGTCTCCATTCCCCGGGGCGAGACTGCTGCCGTGAGAGCTCGTCGGCTGCACGATTGAGCCTGCCCAGGATGTGAATGGTACGAAGCGACCTCAGATGCTTGTGACTCCACAAGAGGAGATGGCGAGCGAGTTGCGACATGCGGCGGGAGCGTAGACCGCCCTGATGGTTGATGTACGCTATGGTCGCAGTGTTGTCCGTACGGACCAGAACGTGCTTGACCTTCAGCAGGGCCCTGAAGCGGTGCAGAGCAAGACGTACTGCTAGCAACTCGAGGCAATTGACATGCCACTGAAGTCGGGGTCCTGTCCAGGAGCCCGATGCAGCATGCCCATTGCACATGGCACCCCAGCCCGTGGCAGAGGCATCTGTTGACACAACAACATGTCTGGACACCGGTTGTAGGGGGCACGCCGGCCCGTAGAAACAAGGGGTCCAACCACGGGGTGAAGTTTCGGCGGCAGGCCGGAGTGATGGTCACTCGGAGCGTGCCCCGTTGCCATGCCCATCTCGGGACTCGGTCGTGAAGCCAGTGCTGAAGCGGTCTCATATGGAGTAACCCGAGCGGTATGACTGCCGCCGCGGACGCCATATGCCCCAGGAGCCTCTGAAACAGTTTCAGTGGAACCGCTCTCTTGCCCTCGAATTGTCTCAGGCAATTCAGCAGTGACTGCGTGCGCTCGTCTGTAAGCTGCGCGAACATGGCGACCGAGTCTATTTCCATACCGAGAAAAGAGATCCTCTGCACAGGGGAGAGCTTGCTCTTTTCCCAGTTTGACCTGATAGACCCAGTCGGGCAAGGTGTCTGAGCACCAGATCCCTGTGCTCGCACAACCGTTCTCGAGAGTGAGCTAGGATCAGCCAGTCGTCGAGGTAGTTGAGGATACGGACACCTTGTTCCCTGAGAGGAGCCAGGGCTCCCTCCGCGACCTTCGTAAAGACGCGGGGAGACAGGGCCAACCCAAATGGGGAGAACCCTTGTACTGATACGCCTGCCCCTCGAAAGCAAACCGAAGAAACGTGTCTGTGTCGAGGAAGAATGGAGACATGAAGTACGCGTCCTTCAGGTCGATCGCTGCAAACCAATCCATCGGACGAATGCATTCGAAAATGCGCTTGGGCGTTAGCATCTTGAACGGGAGTCTGTGCAGAGCTCGGTTCAAAACACGCAAGTCCAGGATTGGCCGTAACCCACCTGTCTTCTTGGGTACTATGAAGTAAGGGCTGTAAAAGCCGGACTTCATGTCGGCTGGAGGGACCGGCTCTATCGCGCCCTTTGCCAGCAGGGTCGCGACCTCCGCGCGCATGACAGGGGCATCCTTGCCCACCATCGTCGCGCGGACACCCCGAAACCTGGGGGGACGCCGGGCGCGAACTGAATCGCGTAGCCGAGCCTGAGCGTCCGGATGAGCCAGCGGGAAGGCCTGGGAGCTCTAGCCAGGCTCCCAGAAACCGAACCAGCGGGGTCAAGGGGACTACAGGCGTACCCACGGTGGGGGCAGCGTGGTGGAGCAGACAGCCCCAGCATGGGAGGCATAGCGTCCCTTAGCGGGGGCGGAGTGCGGGCACTCGTCTGACTCCAAGCAGCAAAGAGGGCATGAGAAGGCGAAGCGTTCTCGAGCCGGCTTTGCATGGAAACTGGCAAGGGGAGAGGAGAACGAGAGCGGCGAGGAAGCACGTTGCCAACTGTCGTTCGTGGCGTCTTGGGACCCAGAGGTAGAGGAAACAAACAGCTCTTTTAGTGAAGGTTTGGGTACCACCAGCCGCAGGGCCAGTGGCGGAACAAAATGAAAATATGAGAACAAAGGATTCTCCCCCGGCCCTCCTCCGGGGGAAGGAGTGGTCCTGCTACCATCTCCTGACGAGCTGACGTCTCCAACTCCGGGTCGCCCGTCTCAGGAACGCCGCTTGGCAGGCTTAGGGGCAGAGACGGGTTGCGCCGCCCTTCTGCGGCCATCTCCTCGCTGCGGCCGGGGTGAAGGCTGCTGCTGTGGCCGAGCGGGAGTGGAGGAGGCCACAGGGGGGCGCCCTCGGCGACGAGCAGGCTGCGGCGGCTGCGCCGGCGGCGGGGGGTGAAAGCAGCAGTGGGCCGCCGGGGCAGGATGTGTCTGATGGCCTCAGACTGCTTCTGGGCGGCAGAGAACTGCTGGGCAAAGCTCTCTACCGAGTCGCCGAAGAGGCCATCCTGGGAGACCGGGGAGTTGAGGAGCTGAGCCCGATCAGACTCCCTCATATCTGCCAGGTTCAGCCATAGGTGGCGCTCCTGGACCACCAAAGTGGACATCACCTGACCCAAGGAGCGGGTAGTGACCTTCGTCGCCCGGAGAGCGAGGTCGGTAGCAGTGTGCGCCTCCTGCAAAACCCCTGGGTCAGCACTGGCCTCGTGCAGCTGCCGGAGCAGCTTGGCCTGATAGACCTGAAGTGAGGCCATGGCATGCAAGGCAGAGGCGGCCTGGCCCGCAGCTCTGTAAGCCTTGGCCACAAGAGTGGATGAGAACTTACAGGCCTTGGAGGGCAGCTTGGGACCACCACGCCAAGCGGAGGCGCTCTGTGGACACAGTTGCATCGCAACAGAACGCTCCACCGGGGGAATCCCAGCATACCCCTTGGCCGCCCCGCCATCGAGGGCAGTGAAGGCGGAGGAAGTACCAGAACGGTTTCGGGCAGTTAAAGGTGCCTTCCATGAACTGGTTACTTCCTGGTGCACTTCCGGGAAGAAAGGAACCAGAGGGGGGTGCTGGCGATCCGCATGAGCAGCCCCCAGGAACCAATCATCCAGCCTCGAGCGCTCTTGACAGGGCGGAGGATTCCACTCAAGCCCAATGCTCTCCGCTGCCCGGGAAAGCACGGCCGTCAGCTCAGGATCGGACTCGGACAACGCTGGCACTCCCGAGGGAGGCAACGCAGCCGAACCCTCATCTCCCGAGGACTCAAGCCCGCCTTGTGATGCGGCGATCGACATACGGTCCTCTTCACGAGCCCCGAATGAGATGTCAGGAGCCTGAGAGGGTCCAGCAAACTCATCCGGAAACTCAACCGGCTGCGGCATATGTGAGGGGGGTGTGGTCCGAGGAGGTTGGCTCGTCGGGGAAGCCCACACAGTAACCCTCAGATCACCCTGGCCACCAGCCGAAGTAGCCCTCTTACGAGAAGAAGAGCTAGAACGGGGTGTGGCAGAGGGGACTCTATACCTTTTAAGGTAATCGAGTCTCGATCTCAACGCCGAGATGGTCATGTCCCCACAATGAGAACATGAGCCATCCCCGAACGCAGTCTCAGCGTGCTGAAAGCCCAGACACGTGACACAGCGATCGTGACCGTCACGAGGAGCGATGTATCGACCGCACCCAGAAATGCACGGGCGAAATGACATCTTTAAAAAGACGCAAATCGGCCCGTATCTCTTTTTGTGAAAGAAATCTTGATCTTTCAGGGGTGTTGAAGCACTCAGGGGAACGCGGGAGCTGTTGCAGGAAACCCAGACGAACCACTGAATCGCGCCGTCACACCAACACCAGCTCTTGCTTGTAACACTCTGATAGCAGCAAGCGATGTGCTCGGCTCCCAAGCGAAAGCTTGAATGCGAGTTGCTCGCTTTGCTCCTTATATACCCGCTTTGCGGGGCGGAGCTTGCGATGCAAATCCCGCAGACCAAGGTACTTTGTGTACCATTGGCTCGTTTTGTACCACTCGAAGGTGATTGGGCTCTCGGGCGAGATCCCATTCGTAACGTCGAACGTGACCGACTGAAAGGGTGAAAATTTACTACATACTTTTGGTTTTTAATATTTTGCTCATTTCTATTTGTGAGTTTTATTCAATTTTTATGTACTATTTTTCCCAAGAGTATTCATATTCCTTCATTTTTTTCTCGTTTTGCTATGTTGCTGCCTTATATTAAGTGCTTTAAATTACTTTTTTTACACATCAATCTATGCATACACAATAATAGCAAAGCAAAAACTGAACTGTCACAGCATTGTAATATGCATAAAATAAAATAAAAAATAAAATAAAATAAAAAACTGAAATAAGTGTTCATACCCTTAACTCAGTACTTACCTAAAGCACCTTTATTTCAAGACTTTTTGGGTATGATGCAACAAGCTTTACACATCAGCATTTGGCAATTATCTGCCATTCTTCTCGTCACCTCTTCACCTCTCAATCTCTGTCAGGTTGGATGGGGGCAGACACACATTTTCAGGTTTCTCCAGAAATATTTGACTGGGTTCAAGCTCAGGCTGTGGCTGGGCCACTCAGAGACATTCACAGAGTTGTGTAAGCCACTCTTGCTGTGTGTTTAGGTTCATTGTCCTGTTGAAAGGTAAACCTTCTGCCCAGTCTGGGGTTCTAAATGCTCTGGACTGCGTTTTCATTAAGACTATCTCTACATTTTGGTGCATTAGCTTTTCATCTACTCTGATGAGTCCCTCAGTCCTTGCCTCTGAAAAACAGCCCACAGCATGAGGCTGCTACCAGCACGCTTTACTTTTGGGATGGTACTCTGCAGGTGATGAGCAGAGCTGGTTTAATTCAAACATGATGCTTAGAATTGAGGTTCATCAGACCAGATAATATTGTTTCTCACAGTCTGAGGGTCCTTTAGGTGCTTTTTTTGCAAATGCCAAGTGAGTTTTCATGCGTTTTATCTGAGGAGAGGATTGAGTTTGGCTACACCGCCATAAAGCCCAGATCGGTTGAGTGTTGAAGTGATGTTTGTCCTTCTTTAGATTCCTCCTATCTCCACATATGATCATGGAGCTCAACTAGAGTGACCATCAGGTTCTTGGTCACCACACTAACCAAAGCCCTTCTCCATCAGTTGCTCAGTATGGCCAAGAGGCCAGCTCTATGAAGATTCCTGATTGTGCCAAACTTCTTCCATTAAGATTACAGAGACCACATGGTTCTGTGAATCTCAATGCACTAGAATTTTTCTGTACTCTTCCCCAGATGTGTGGCTTGATGAATCCTGTTTTTGAGCTCTACAGGCAGTTCTTTTGACCTTAGGGCTTGGTTTTTGCTCTGATATGAATTTTCAGCTGTTAGACATTTACATTTACATTTAGCAGATGCTTTTATCCAAAGTGATTTACAAATGAGGACAATGGGAGCAATCAAAATCAACAAAAGAGCAATGATACGCAATTGCTACAATTGCTATAACAAGTCTCAGCTTAACGTAGTACACGTAGCAAGTTTTTTATTTAATTATATAATAAAAAGAAAACAGATAAAATAGAAAAAGAATAGAGAAAGCTAGTGTTAGAGGCCTTTTTGCTTTTGTTAAGTGTATAATAAATGAAAAGAAAAGGAATAGATAAAATAGGAAAAAGAATAGAAAAGCTAGTGTTGTTGTTTTTTTTTAAAAGAAAATAAGCAGTTAGTAAATGAATAGGGTGGAAGTCTAAAAGGGGCAAGGTTTTTTTATTTTTTTTATTTTTTTAAGAACATAATTAAAATAGAGATTGCTAGAGTTAGAGGGTCAAATAAAGATGGAAGATGTTTTTTTAGCCAGTTCTTGGAGTTGGATAAGGACTCAGCTGCTCTGATTGCATTGGGCAGGTATTCCACCAGGAGAGAACATTTAATTTAAAAGTCAGTGAAAGTGATTTTGTGCCTCTTTGAGATGGCACAATAAAGTGACGTTCACTTGCAGAACGCAAGCTTCTAGAGCATATAAATCTGAAGTAATGAATTTAGGTAAAGGGGTGCAGAGCCAGTGGTGGTTTTGTAGGCAAACATCAATGCCTTGAATTTTATGCGAGCAGCTATTCGTAGCCAGTGCAAATTGATAAACAGAGGTGTGACGTGCATTTTTTTCGCCTCATTAAAAATTAATCTTGCTGCCGTGTTTTGGATTAATTGTAAAGGTTTGACAGAACTGGCTGGAAAGAAAGGGCCTGATCTTCTTGATGTTGAGTAAAACAAATCTGCTGGACTGGGCAGTTTTAGCAATGTGGTCCGAAAAAGTCAGCTGATCATCATTCATAACTCCAAGGTTTCTGGCTGTTTTTGAAGGAGTTATGGTTGATGTGCATAACTGGATGGTGAAATTGTGATGAAATGATGGGTTTGCTGGAACCACAAGCAGTTCTGTCTTGGCAAGGTTGAGTTGAAGGTGATGGTCTTTCATCCAGCAAGAAATGTCTGTTAGACAAGCTGAGATGCGAGCAGCTACCGTCGGATCATCAGGATGGAATGAGAGTAGAGTTGAGTGTCATCAGCATAGCAGTGATATGAAAAGTTATGTTTCTGAATGACAGAACCTAATGATGCCATGTAGACAGAGAAGAGAAGTGGTCCAAGAACTGAGCCCTGAGGCACCCCAGTAGTTAGATGTTGCGACTTGGACACCTCACCTCTGCAAGATACCTTGAAGGACCTATCTGATAGGTAAGACTTAAACCACTGGAGTGTGGTTCCTGAGATGTCCTTTGCCAATAGGGTTGACAGGAGGATCTAGTAGTTAACCATGCCAAAAGCAGCGGACAGATCCAGCAAGATAAGTATTGAAGTTTTGGAATCTGCTTTTACCAGTCTTAGGGCTTCAACAACTGAGAGCAAGGGAGTCTTAGTTGAATGTCCACTTCTGAAGCCAGATTGGTTGCTGTTGAGGAGGTTGTTCTGTGTGAAAAAGTCAGAGACTTGGTTGAATACAGCTCGTTCAAGTGTTTTTTCAATGAAAGGAAGACCGGTCTGTAGTTCTCTCAAAGAGATGGGTTAAGGGTGGGTTTCTTAAGGAGTGGGTTTATACAAGCCTGTCTAAATGCTTAGGCAAAAACACCAGTGTGAAGGGATGTGTTGATGTGGGTGAGTGCAGGTACAACTGCAGGAGAAATGGCCTGAAGTAGATGAGATGAATTAGGATTAAGCGGACAAGTAGATACGATGATTAGAAAGGAGTTTGGAGACTTCTGCCTCAGAGAGAGGATGTGAATGAGTGTATGTTTGCTGATAAGATTTGCTTGACAGATTGTGGTATGGAAAATTGCGCACTGATGGTTTTAATTTTATTAATGAAGAACATGGCAAAAGTCGTCAGCCGTTAGAGTTGATGAAGGAGGGGGAAGAGGAGGACAAAAGAGTGAGGAAAATGTTTTAAAGAGCATGCGAGAGTTAGAAGAATTGTTAATTTTGTTATGACAGTATGTACTTTTAGTAGTGGAGACATTAGCAGAGAAGGAAGAGAGGAGTGACTGATACACAATAAGGTCAATAGGATTTTTGGATTTGCACCATACCTTTTCAGCAGCCCTGAGTTTAGAATGAGGTTCGCGGAAACCATCAGACAGCCAAGCGGCAGAAGGAGTGGTACGGGCTGGCCTGGAAGACAAGGGGCAGACAGTGTCTAAACAAGATGTAAGAGTGGAGCAGAAAGTATCAGTAGCACTGATCAAAAGCAAACAGCATCAAAATATGTTAGCTGTTTAGGGGAAGGAAGTAAAGATAAAACCATAGCAGATAGCCGGGAGGGTGAGAGTGAGCGTAGGTTACGTTGAAATATGACATGTGGAGGGATATGTGTCCTGTCAAGAACCATGTTGAGGTTAAGAGTGAAGAGGAAGTGATCTGAGGTGTGCAGTGGAGTAACATGCAGTACATGATCAGTGGAGCAGTGTCGTGTGTAAATAAGGTCCAGTTCGTTGCCTGATTTGTGAGTAGTTGTAACACTCTCTTGAGATCAAAAGAGGCAAGCAGAGTGTAGAAGTCTGCAGTCTGAGTTTTATGAGTTTCGTCTGTACTCATGACCACCTCACATATCTCTAAATTGCACAATAATCTTTAGTGGAACATGTTGTTGTTTTTTTTTAGAACACAAATTAAAAATCACAAAAAACAAAGTTCAGTTTTATGTTCATAAATGAACAAGAAGCTATTCTGTGTTAAATGGAGAGGGTGGAGTGAAATTCTTACCCCTAAAAATAAACTTTTTTGTTCAATAGGCTATCTTCATATTTAACATCCGTACATTCTTTAAAATTTTCCCTACCACATTCAACCTTCAAATCTCAGACAGCCTACTAATTCAGCTCAGAACATGACAAGTGAAAAAAGTGAATTATTTTAAATGAATCTGGTTGGCAAAACACATTTTAGACATGATCAGGTTGGGCACATGTTTATATTATTGAGGAACACCATTATGTCGTTCTGTAACACTCCTTCATATCTGGAGCATATCTATATTTGTTGTGTAAGGTTTCATCAGCAATTCTTTTTCTTTCTTTCTTATTCGTAGGCTAATTGTTTTATTATCATCATCATCATCATCATTACTATTATTATTATAATATTGTTTCGATTTTGAGAATAAAAACAATCAAAACAACCGCATTTAAACCAGGGAGAAAGTTTCTGGATCTGCTACGCGCAAGATCAGAGGTCGCGCTGAAAAACCGTTACAAACATTCAAGCGCAACCCCAGCAAACATTGGTCCGACGGCGACGTCGTGTCCCCGGCCAAAAATAGTCTCGGTAGGACGGCATAAATCGGTAGAAATATGTAGAACAGAACATTTCCTAAAAATGCATTCAGATACGTTTGTACATGTCTATAGTTCTATGGTGTTGCATGAATAATTGTTACTTTGACTTTTATCTAAGTGTAGTTCAATATATACCTGTGTTGTGAGTCGGTTGTGAGAGGACGTCACTAGGTGAGGTCTTGCATTACACGTCCATCATGCAATCTTTCCTTTGCAAGCCACATTTCTAGCATTTGTAAAACTGCATTTTTTCCATCTCAAAAATATATCTAAACTTCATCCTATGCTCTCAATGTCAAATGCAGAAATGTTATTTTGTGCGTTTATGACCCTTAAGGTTAGATTATCGTAATGCTTTATTCTGCATGGTTAATAAACAAACTCCAGCAGCTAGAGTCCTTACTAGAACAAGGAATTATGGCCATATTAGCCCTGTTCTGTCAACACTGCACTGGCTCCCTATTAAACATTGTATAGATTTTAAAATCTTGCTAATTACTTATAAAGCCCTGAATGGTTTAGCACCTCAGTAACTGAGCAAGCTCTTATCACAATATAATCCTCCATGTCTGCTGTGTTCTCAAAACTCTGGCCATTTGATAATACCTAGAATATCAAAATCAACTGCGGGCGGCAGATCCTTTTCCTATTTAGCGCCCAAACTCTGGAAAAATTACCCTAGCATTGTTTGGGAGGCAGACACACCCTGTCAGTTTAAATCTAGATTAAAGACCCATCTCTTTAACCTGCCTAACACATTATACACTAATACGTTTCTAATATTCAAACCCGTTAAAGGATTGTTAGGCTGCATTAATTAGGTCAACCGGAACCGGGAACCCCTAACACCCAATGTACTTGCAACCGGAACCGGGAACACTTCCCATAACACGCGATGTACTGTTTCCTTCTTATTCCGAGATCACCACAGCCACCCGATTCAGTCCGTATCCAGTTCAGATGGTGGATTAGCACCTAGAGACGACCTTGACTGCCCTGAATGTCAGTGGAGACCAGAACAACTAGATGAGCCCCAGAGACAGATCCCCAGTGAAGACCTCATCACCTAGGCTGCCATCGGGACAAGACAACGGGAACCAGATGAGTCCTCTACACAATCTGACTGATATTGTCGACTTGATTGGACAGATACTCTATAAACTGAACTGAGCTGGATGATGACATCAGTGAATTCAATGATGAACTGCCTTTAACTGAAAATTGAGTGTTTACTCTTGTCCTTTTAATTATTGACACACTATTTTCCTATTTGATACTGTAAAGCTGCTTTGACACAATCTGTATTGTTAAAAGCGCTATATAAATAAAGGTGACTTGATTTGAAAGGTGATGTGACAAGTTTAAATTAAGGTGTAGGTTCAGGCAATTTTTATTTATTTTCTTCTCCCAAACACTAAACGGCAACACCACCACACTGGACTGAAAAGTTTTAATAATCCATGAGGTCAACTGCATGCAATTACAAAATATTTTAAATTGAATATGTATACTTTTGTTTTGTTGAAACATTAAGTCAACAAATAACATAAAAGCTTTGTGTCAGTGTACAATTTTTGCTCAGCCACTGTTGAAGTTAGTAGTGCCAGAAAAACAACATTTTATCTCAGATTTGCATTCATGATGCTGAGTTGATATCCATAATGACACTTTATATGGTTGTTGTTATTGGTGAGTGCAAAATTACATTTTATGTTAGATTTAGGTTTGTGAATAATTCTTTATTTTTGATTTTTACAGCATCATCTTTACTGTGAGAGAACGGCACACAAATAACAAAATTATTATGCAATAAAGTCTTAGTTAAAACTCAGCTTTTCATAAAACTCTATGCAACTTCTCTCCTTCTGGATGTTGATCAAAATTGATTGTTACTTTACTTATACTCTGCCTTGCATTGTAAATGTTTTACCAGCTTGAATTGTGCATTATTTTCCTATATTTCAACAATCCATTGTCAGTATTCCTGTAACTCACTAATGCTCGTGTAGGTTGCGTATAAATCGCAGCAGGCCCAGTGTGTTCTCAGGATAGGGTTTCTTCTTACCGTCCAGTTTCTGGACAAGCTCGGATGGCAACTGGGAAAACAGTATTTTGACAATGAACAATGAAAATAATTACTTTCCACAATAATAATAAAATATTTAAGCTGCAATATATTAAGTTCAACTATATTATGTACTAAGTACTACATTAAGTATTAAGTACTACTAAGTACTTACTACAGCACTTAAACTAATATAATACTTACTTTATTTTTCCATTCAGAAAAGCTTTTCCCCTCTGTGTATTTTGCAATGGCATTAAGCAGCTCCTCATCTGCATTACGACAGTTTTCAGCCTCTTTCTCGCTTCCCAATATTTTCAGATACCACACTCTCCTGTTTTCAGAAACATTTTACAATCAGTTGACAGGTATATTGTCTCTTCTATTGTCTCTTATGGTGTCCTTGTGACACCATCCTTGTTAAAAGCAACATACAAATAAATTGTGATTGAAAACATAGACTCTTTTGGGGCTTAAAAGGAATATACTGGGGTCAATGGTTAATGGCTCATAGACACTCTGGACATTCATTCAAGTTTTCAATTAATTGGAATACTATCGGAAGAGAACTGAACTGAGTTGGAAGATGATATCACTGAACCAACAATGAACTGACTTTAACTGAAATATTGACTTTACTATTGTTCTCTTTTTAGTGCAGCTTCACAGCAGAATTTAATTTTGCATTATTGACACACTGTTGACACTAAAGCTGCTTTGACACAATCTGTATTGTATAAAGCGCTTTATAAATAAAGGTGACTTGACTTTTATTTCACCTGTCAAATGTCATCAAAATCATATTTTACCTTTCATCAGTCCAGAAGAAGGGGTGTGCGAGGGTTTGCTCCACAGTCGGTCTCTCGTTTGCATTTTCATTAATCATCCATTCAACAAGATCCTTCGCTACATCATCATCCAGATGCTCCAGTGAGTATCTTCCTCGTGAAATGTTGTACTCACAATCCACATCTTCACCAAATGGATGTTGTCCTCCAGAGAGAATGTAGTAGACTAACATCCCAGCAACCTTCAAACAAGTTACAGTGTTACCATGATTTCAGAATGTTCACTAAGGAAACTTTTAGCTAAATTATAAATATTGAAACCCCACCTGAATGTCGGAGCTCCTCTTGTAATTAGTGTTGACCTTATCTTTTATGGTCTCTTTTGCCTTCCAACATCTAGTTCCAGCAATGCTTGTTCGTAAAGTGGTTTCACTCTGTTTGAATCGGCGACTTATTCCAAAATCAGCCAATCTGGCTTTCCCTTTTATGTCTGTAACAAACAGAAATTTCTAATTAAAGAAAAGATGGATTCTAATTATTTTAATTGCATTAGTTTAGCTCATACCAATCAGGACATTCTGGGGTTTGATGTCTCGATGGACCACTCTGCTCTGCTGATTGTGTAAAACCTGTAAGCTGCAGAGAACTTCCTTCACCAGCTTCTTCAGGATCAAAGATCTCTCAGCGCTGTCATCTGGTAAATGATCTTGGATATATTCATCCAGCGTGTACTCACAAAGTTGAAGAACAAGGTATCCGAAATTGTCATCTTCAGCAAAGTCCACATATCGCACGATGGAGGGATCATCAAGTTCTGGAAGCCGTAGAAATTGCTCCTCATTTTTGAGGACTTGGTAATTAAACCTAATCATTCGTTTCACAGCCACCTCAGTGCCGTCATCCCTCAAACCAAGGAAAACTTGTGTTCCATCACTTCCATTAGCAATCAGAAATTCAGGATCAAGAACAAGAGTAAGACCTGGCAGTCTATTTGTTCTGCTAGTATCAATGTTAGCTAGCTTCTCAATCTTGGACCTCCAACGATGGCTTGTTTGATGCCACCTTCTTGAGATATTTGGGTTCTCAAGTGTGAGTGGCTGCACACTTGAATTTGATTCCTCAATGGATGTCTCTACAGGGTCCTCTTTATCTTGCTGCTCACTTTCTTGTGATTCCACCTCTTGCTGGATTTTTTTCTTCTTCCTCTTCTTTTTCTTCTTCCTGCTTGTTGATAGAGCTGCAGTCTCCTCACATAAACTATCCACTGCACTCAAACCTGCTGGATGTCTCAGTGATTCATCCAACTTATGCAGCTTTCTTTTCATGACTTCATCCATCTCTATCTCTGCAGTGTTGAGTATCATCTCTGGGATGGGTGACAATCCACACAGGGCTACAGGTTCCGGAGCAATATCATTTATACAGGCAAACAGTCCATAGGTCCAAACTCCAATCAGACTTGAATAATCAGGACGTGTGAGAGGCAATAGACTTTTGCACAACTTCCCATATACAGAATGATTGAGTCCCAGTTTCTGTTGAGACGTCTTCTGCATCATAACATTGAGTATCTTTAGTATCAGATGATTGACTCTTTCTCCTTGTGGATTTCCTGAGTGCTGAAGACTGTTTGTTAGAATTGAAACAAGATCACTGAATACCTGAGGAAAGATGCTTTTGCTGATACATAAAGCAACATTTAAGCAGTTTAGTGGATTCAGGCAGTAATTCTGAGGGATTTTTGGGAAGCGTTTGATGACTCCCTCAATGTATCTATCTGTGCTTTTTGTATCTTTTAACCACTTGATGGCGCTCTGATGATACTGCTCCACACCTTGACCAATGACACCATAATACACCTCAAACAAAATAATATGATTGAAAGGATCCTCTTGAAAGAAATGTTTGTTATAGATTCTGTAAACTTCTGTTTGATTTTTTGTTCGTACAGCACAAGAAAGAGAAAAAAATAGATGTACTTTCTCAAATACTTCACCCTGTGAAGATAACTGATTAATCATTCGCTCCACCTTTTTATCAAGCTCTGGATTCACCCCATAGTTGCTGTCAGGTGAAGCTCCAGCCTCTATAAGTGCTTTCACAATGTCTTCACGGTCACGATCAACCGCACATTGCAATGGACTTAAAATTTGTAACCCATGTCCATTTGGGTTAGCTTTTGCTGCAAGTAATCTTTTCACAATACTCAGTGGAACCCCAGTTGTAAATGCAGCATAATGTAGAGGAGTTCGTCCATTTGTTGATGGTTTGTTTGGATCAGCTGACTCTTCAAGTAGATAAGAGCAGATTACTTCATTAAAGCATAAAACTGCAGCAGTTAATGGCGTAACATCATCATTCCAGTCTTCAGAAGGGTACAGTCCATTAACATCTTTTCCTCTTAATAATCTCCGAAGTCTCTGCTCCTTGTTGTCTATGATGCATTGTATTAGAGCGTCTGTTTTTCTTTGTACTGCTGGAATTGGAATTGGAATTGGAATTTGAAGTGGATGTGAAAATGGCATTGGGATCTGGAATTCCATGGATCTTCAAATGTTTATTACAATCTGTGGAGGGATGTTGAACAATATTGCCATTATGGACAATCACCGCTGAATAGAACGCAATGAGCAATCCAGTCATTATATAGATCAGTGGAATCCCCAAAGTGTAGACACAATGTAAATAAGCGATTCATTGTGCAATGTAGACTTGGTGAGATCGCGATGAACTGAAGCAAGTGCTTTTTAGAAATTTTTAAGCCTCAAAGTTAACTCTCCTGAAGTAAATAAAGTAAAATAAAAAATTACAGAGCCTCGCTCTTTCTCCCTGGTTTTACCTAGTTTCACCTATTCATACAATACAATATGCAAATGTAGTATTCATCGCCATAACCACTCATAAATACTAGAATATGTATAACAACAACATTTATTGCCATCTCTTCATTGAAGAGCCTTTAAAGGGGTAATATGATGCTGCTAAAAAGAACATTATTTTGTGTATTTGGTGTAATGAAATGTATTTATGCGGTTTAAGGTTAAAAAACACATTATTTTCCACATACTGTACATTATTGTTTCTCCTCTATATATTTATATATATTTAGTCATTTACAGCGACTTACAAATGAGGACAATGGAAGCAATCAAAAACAACAAAAGAGCAATGATATATAAGTGCTATAACAAGTCTCAGTTTTTTTTAAAGAGATACTTGTAGATGGGGCTTTTAAATAATATAATTAAAAAGAAAACAGATAGAATCGAAAAAGAATAGAGCAAGCTAGTGTTAGAGGTCTTATAATTGTATAATAAATTAAAAGAAAATAGATAGAATACAAAAAGATTAGAAAGGTAGTTAGATTTTTTTTTTTTTAAAGAATAGAATTAGAATAGTGAGTGCGATAGTTAGAGGGTTAAATAAAGATGGAAGAGATGTGTTTTAAGCCGATTCTTGAAGACGGCTAAGGACTTCAGGAGGGAACATTTAATATAAAAGTCCGTAAAAGTGACTTTGTGCTTCTTTGGGATGGCACAATCAAGCGACGTTCACTTGCAGAACACAAACTTCTAGAGGGCACATAAGTCTGAAGTAATGAATTTAGGTAAAGGGGTGAAGAGCCGGTGGTGGTTTTGTATGCAAACATCAATGCCTTGAATTTTATGCGAGCAGCTATTGGTAGCCAGTGCAAATTGATAAACAGAGGTGTGACGTGTTTCTTTTCGGCTCATTAAAAATTAATCTTGCTGCCGCGTTCTGGATTAATTGTAAAGGTTTGATAGAACTGGCTGGAAGACCTGCCAAGAGAGCGTTGCAATAGTCCAGCCGGGACAGAACAAAAGCTTGAACAAGGAGTTGTGCAGCCTGTTCGGAAAGAAAGGGCCTGATCTTCTTAATGTTGAATAAAGCAAATCTGCAGTACAGGACAGTTTTAGCAATGTGGTCTGAGAAAGTTAGCTGATCATCAATCATAACTCCAAGGTTTCTGGCTGTTTTTGAAGGAGTTATGGTTGATGTGCCTAAATTGATGGTGAAATTGTGATGAAATGATGGGTTTGCTGGAACCACAAGCAGTTCTGTCTTGGCAAGGTTGAGTTGAAGGTGATGGTCCTTCATCCAGCAAGAAATCTCCGTTAGACAAGCTGAGATGCGAGCAGTTACCGATGGATCATCAGGATGGAATGAGAGGTAGAGTTGTGTCATCAGCATAGCAATGGTATGAAAAGCCATGTTTCTGAATGACAGAACCTAATGATGCCATGTAGACAGAGAAGAGAAGTGGTCCAAGAACTGAGCCCTGAGGCACCCCAGTAGTTAGATGTTGCAACTTGGACACCTCACCTCTCCAAGATACTTTGAAGGACCTATCTGATAGGTAAGACTCAAACCACTGGAGTGCAGTTTCTGAGATGCCCTTTGCCAATAGTCCACTTCGCAGTCCACTTACGGTCGAATGGAACGCTTATTGTGTAATGGTATGAAGTTTGTTTGAGGTTTTAAGTTTGGTTTTAGGTTTGTATTTGGATATTAGAAAGTTAAATAAATTCTTAGTGGATGAGTAACTGCAGGGCCGCTGCTGGCCAAATCGCTGCCCTAAGCAGGATTGTATTGTTGTGCCCCCTTCCTCAAATATTATGAAGAAAAAAAAATAAAAAAAAAAACACTAAAGGGGTCAAAATAGAACTTCAGTAAAATAAAAAAGTCAATAGATAAATAAATAAATAAATTGTATTATTTACAAATTGTAATTGTAGCTCTCAAAGTTTTCGTATGTATGTGTATTTATTTATTAATTTGTTTGTTTTATTTTTTTTTTTGGAGGATTCAGAAATCATGCAAAAGAAAACTAAGCAGTTTATTTTTGTAAGGGTTGTGATGTCCACATGTTTTTCGTTGAAGAAATTATAGGGGCTGTGTCATCTATAGCAAAAAGGTGTCCAAAAATGAAAGATTAAGTGAATATTTGAATTAAATGTTTGGCCAGTAGCAGCAGTGTAGCAGCAGCATTTACCCTTTGCAGGCATTTGTGTTCATTTTTTATTAGCCCACATTATGTATTTTAACAGGGTTATTAAACAATCATTATTGCCTCATTGTTCTTATCTAATGTATTTTAAGTCATTTTAAAGGCTATTGATGGCTTAGGTCTGTTTTTATAACCAAAATAAATTATTATCTTAATACTTCTTTGTAAATTATTAAATTTGTAAATTATTAACTTAGTAAATTATCCCTAATTTTCGTAAGGGAACATGGAATATTAGAGAACAGAGAATATTAGATGCGTTGGTGGTGGTGAAATTATTTCCGATATTAAAACACGTTATTAACGTCAACAGCCAAAAAAGTTTCACAGGAATGTGCCTGGAAGTGATGCACAGGCTTCGTTTTCACCTTTAACAAATTATTTACAATTTATTTTAATAAATATAAAAAAATGTATGAGGTGTGCATTCCTCCTCAAATGCTATTGAGCTTTAACATTCCAAAACATTCAAAAAAGTAGCAGAATTTACATATGATTTACAGTTTATTTTAATAAATATCAAAAAATGTAAAAGGTGTGCATTATAGTTGACACCTAGATGAACAGTTTACAGTTGTTTTTATGACTGTAAGTCATTCTCCTCAAATGCTATTGACGTTAGAAAAAAAGTGTATTCCAATATCGCATGCAACTTTAGAGACGGTCCCTAAATTTGCCAAAATATCGAACGACCAACGTCAAGCCAACTTTACGCCAGTTTTTGACTTTATTTTGTTTTCTTTTCTCTGCGCTGGATTGCTGATTTCTTTTCAACGGGCATAGATGTCCATCCATCAATTATGAGGATTCAACACAAACATTAGGAGCAAGCGGTTGCGAGCGCGGATGGGGGAATGGGGCTGCGCGGTGGGATTTTTTTTTTATTTTTTTTTTTTTTTATTTTTTTTGATTGGTTTGGTTGGTGCTGAATTTGGTTGCCTACGCAAACTAGAACGTAGAACTGAACACACATCGCATTTTTTTTTTAATCCTCCACGATATGTTGCAATCACTGATCTATAATATAGATCAGTGGTTGCAATGCATAAAGGCTCTAGCAGCAGCGAGCTAGCGCTTAGGCCAGTTACGTCTGCAAAGTACATGTGAAAGGATAAAACTATTAATTGTTTCCCATCGGAACATTTTGTACAGTTAACAAAACAAGAGCAATTTGTACACCAAGGTCTTTGAAAGATATAAAGACAAACTCTTATAACGCTCACTTTAATTTAAATAAGAAATATTGTAAACAAGATATGTGTGGTTATTAATAATAAGTGGTTATTATTATTACTATTAATAAATATATTAATAAAAGAAAAACTATTAAAAATTATTATTCCATAATCCAGTGGTTATGCAGTAGGCTGATTTATTGTAATGTTCGTTGTTTTCACAGAAGTATGACACCAAAAAGTCCACGCTATTAAACTTCATGGTGTTTATGTCTTTGTTACTGTTTTCATATGAACATTTTTATATTTGTTTTAGTAACAAAACTATAATATAAAACATGGTATTGAAATTCAACAATTAAGACAAAGCTGGCAAAGAACGAGTTTGAAAAACTGACTTTTAATAAATTAATTTATAACACAAAGTTTTATTACACAACTTTAATGGGTGTGTCTTGTTACAGATTAGACAAACATTTTGACGGAGGTTTAAGCCACATAACTTTAAGCCAGTAGAACACATACTATTGAAAATTAAATCAATACATGATTTAGTTTAAAATAAATAAAATATTCTATCTCAGTTTCAAAGCCTGTGTCTTGTTACAGACTTCTTAAAGAACATTTTGCAGTTTTCATTTTCAAAAGAGCTGCAGAAGTCACGCTATTGAGATTCAAAAATTGCTTGGGAAGCCTCCCATAGACTCTCCAATATTACTGCCCCCTAGAGGAAGATACTGCAGTAGTTTTGACTGAGTTTGACATTCAAACCTTTAATAAATTAATCTAAAATGCATAAAGTCTTGTTAATTGGGCCTAAAGGAGCATTACTATCCAGGTTTTACTCTCATTTATGACACTGGACCACAAAAACAGTCTTAAGTTGCTGGGGTATATTTTTAGCAAAAGCCAAAAAACAACAACAACAACAACAACAACAAAATTTGTATTGTTTTTTAGTACAAATATCTAAAAATTCTTAAATCAAGATGCATTTACATATTAAGTAAAGATCATGTTCCATGAAGATATTTTGTAAATTTCCTATCGTAAATATATCAAAACCTAATTTTTGATTAGTAATATGCATTGCTAAGAACTTCATTTGGACAACAATTTCAAGAAATTGACCCTTATGGTCACATTTGTAAATCAGGATACATACTGAATTAAATTCACATCTGTTAATAAATTACTTTAAAATGAATAGCCTACTACAGTCTTCTATTTCAACTTCAAAAGGTGTGTCTTGTTTCTGATTCTTAAATGAACATTTAAATTCTGGTTTTACTCTCATATGTAATTCAGGACACATGCTATTGAATGAAATTCAAATTTGTTAATAAATTTATTTAAAGGTATGCAGTTTTTTTTTCATAACTTCAAAAGCTGTGTCTTATTACTGGTTTCTAGAAAAATATTTTAATGTTTTAATCACATAAATATGAGAGAAAACATTCAATTGAAACTAATCAGCCAATTAAATTGTTTATTAAGCTGATTAACCAGTACATCAATTAGTTAAAAATGAAATTTTCACGCTAATTTTCAAAGGGTCCATTTTGTTTCTTTAAAAACACTTTGTTTTGTAAGAGGGATCACACAAAATGCATGTTATTTTTGTATCAAATATGTATACATATAGTTCACAAGACAAAACAATAGCTAAATTATATCATAAGCTTCAGAAGAAACCTAGATGTTTCCCAGAAGTCAAGATTATTACATTAGTATAATTTACCCAA